>NW_018408494.1:213776-351420 GCF_002113885.1 Mizuhopecten yessoensis
CCCCCCCGATAGTGAATATCTTATCTTTAGTATAATTTATCCATAAACATAACACCGAAACCTATGGTTAATTGTTGAATGGACATTGGTGTTGAATTGACTTACTCATAAATAAATATCTCGTTCTGAATGAATGTTTGAGCAAAGTCTATAGCTGTGTTCCCCAGTCCAGTGCTTTATAGAAGCTTGCATATTAAACTTAATCAGCTCATAAACATTTGTATCGTACAAAGTTACCGGTAACTTCAACCAGAAAGCAGAGCTTTACTGGTAATGAATTGTGTCAGCAGATATAAACTGGAGAAGGAGATTTCAAAAGTTGTCCAGCAATTCTCGGATTCTTATATACTTATTTTTTTTCTAAGATGTTTTGTTAAAGGCTTTGTGTGTTAAGTTTGTTTCTTCCATCAAACTAAGTTGCACGAGATAAGTAAGACACATACATCTTAGTAGTACAAAGTAAAATGGGTTCGTGAGTGAATATTGTTTATTTTGTAAAATCTGTATTTATGATGTTTGTTATTATTACGTTGCAGGAGACAGCAGTATGTCGGACATATTGACCATCTGTTTTGGGACCAGTCCGTTACTTTGGGTAAAAGGATTCTAGTGGCAACGGACCAACATTTAGTTGCAGCTATCCATAGCCATAACGGAAGCATTGGTAAAAAAGATTATATGTATATGAAAAGTTATAAAAAAATCAGAAACATGTAGATCTTTAACGAATTAGCAAGTTCATTATCAATCTACTGACGCTTTACACATAGGTACACATAGATACAAGTTATGTTGTCATTAATAAAAGGGTAATTAATGTATAATTTGACATCATTCATAAAGAAAGCGTCTGAAGATTGTTAATGAAAGCACTAATGCTTTACTGATCTGTGTTTCTGTTGTTGTTTTTTTTAAATTAATATGATAACAATACATTTTAGTATAAACATATATATATATGTGTGTATAGGTCTCATAAATAATAACGACAGTATAATCCAATATTGGCACTGGATCCGAACAAACAAATGTTAGTTGGATATATATGTATGGGCAAAGAAGTAATAACATCAGTGCAGGCAAAGATATTTGTCAAATTTTCAGGGTCCTGCCCCTTTATCAAGACAGGAACGTGAAGATTTACATATCACAACATAAAACAGTCACCATGAAACAATAATACAATACTGTACAGAAGTTACTTAGATAAAAATATGCTTATTATAGTAAATAACTCATCTTGAATATGTGAGATCAAGTGAATTTAAACAAAAAATCTGCATATGGTATGTAAAATCATCTTGATAAAGGGACAGATTGCCCTGAAAATTTGACAAATTTCTTTGTCTGCACTGTCGTTATTACTTTGCCCATATATCTATTCAAGTAATACGCATCCAACCAACATTTGTTTGTTCAGATCCAGTGCTAGTATTGGATCATACTGTTGTTATAACTTATGAGATCTATATAGATATGTATGTAGTTTTTAATGTCCATGTGACAGTAAAAATATATAAAAGACAAAACACGAAGACGATATTTGGCTAAGCTAGCGCTTTCGTCCATCTTGGGGCTCTTAAGGCGATTTTAATTTATTTGTTACGTCATAAATGATGGAATATATGGAAAAAGAAACTGAGCATATTACAACTGCTCAAATGATTACATTGTTCAATAGTAAAAGTTAAAAACATCTGATAGTAAAAATGAATCTCAAAGAAGTACAATACTTAGTTCATCAGAAAATAATCAACATACAGAATTTGTAAATTTAAACTTATAAGAGGTGCTCGAAATTTCCCGCGTTCAGGCCCGGTTTTAGAATTTCAATAATAATCTTTAACTGATGAAGGCAAGGGTCACACACTTACTCTGGTGTTATGTGGGACACTGTAAGACAAAGCTTGGGACCGAAGTTTTAAAAGGCTTGTGCTGCTTCAAGAAAGAGGAATTAGAAAATATGTTTCTTTGCATTTTTAGTTCATCATTTTATAATTCTGTTTCAGAGTTAAGCTTACCATTAACAATATTGAATATCTGATTTTTTTAACAACAAACCAAAGAGGGGTATAATAGGACTCCTTGGAAAATGTTCAGATTTATCTATTTACCACAATGAACGTGTTAGAGATATATCTGAAGTTTATGATGTTAATTTCAGCATGGAGAAAAATACAGGAAGATGATAACAGAGGAGTAATAGATGCAATTGACCATCAAAATAACGGTAAGAAATTGTCAAAACATCTAAATGTACAGGTATGTTAGTAATAAAGTGCATATCCAATTCACTGATATAAAAATAACAAGAAGGTAAGTGATGGAGCATCGACACCAGGGATTCCGTGAATTAGGAGTTTTTATTTGTTGACATGTTTCGGTAGGCTAGGCCTGCCGTCATCAGAACAATTTTACAGTGGCATTGTAGAGCTAAGGTGCAAATTACAGTTCACAATATAATGACATCATTATATTGTTATTTAGATCACATGATATAAACCAGTTTTGGCAGGAAATTGTGACTGCAAATTGGCGACGTTGTTATCAGCTACAATATAAACAGTGGTAAAAAGCAAGACTGGCTTTGTTTTATTCTTAAATGACAATAAAATACAATGTATACCCAAAGGACATTAGATATTTCTACTAAAATTACACATGAACCATGTATCAATAAAGTCAATTAAAGTGTCCTCATACTTTTACTTCCTGGTAGACATGTTCAGTCAGTGTTCTTTAAGTTCCATGTGGGCATTGCCATACATACAGTATGGGGCAGGTCGGTCGGCTGGGGATGGTAAAATATATATACTTGGACAGGAATGTTTGGTAGTGCCATTGTAGTTTGTGGGAGGAGTTTATTCTGGCTCTTTTCTTAGGGTTGGAATCTTACATAAACTATATAAAAATAGTAAAGTAAAGTTTGTGTAAAATCTTGTGTCAATAATGTTATGTTCTTGTGAATTGTGTAATTATTGATCAATTATGATGTGTTACACTTGAATAGCAAGGGTAACCTGTATAATAGAAACACATAAATTACACACCTGTATAATAGAAACACATAAATTACACACCTGTATAATTATAACACTTATTTTGTTATACACGTATACCATTAACAACCCCTTTGTTACACTATACACACATATTACAGCTTTAGTAACAGTCAACGGAGGGGGAAGATTTGTCAGGAGCTGGCAACCAAGCAGTGGCTCCCTCTACTGGGAAGTTGAACTTTTCAAATCTAGTGACTCGAGCACAAGGTAGGTAACCTATTTTGTTTTGTTAGTACATGTATTACAAGCAGGATCCAATTGCATGTTGATGACCCTCTAGCTATATCTTTTAGTAATGGATCAAAACATTTCTAAAAATATGTTCAGAAAAAAACCTACAAAAACAAATGCACTTTTCACTTTCCTGGTGACATTATAATATCAACAATATTTATGAGAGGGTGGATAATATTAATCTACATTATGTTTTATTTCACTTATGTGAAAAAGTGTTCTACTTAAGTTAAAAACATTTCCTAATAAGGTCAATAAAACTCATTTCACTGAAGTTAAATTCTTTTTTCACTAAAGTGAAATAGTTCATAATATGAAAAAAACGTTTATTTACGTAAGGTAAAAAGAATTTTGCTTAATTAAAATAAATATGAAGTATTTTTTACCTTAAGATGAATTAATATTAAATGTTAAAACGGCTTGCCATAGGACTGATTATTTAACAAGATAGATTGAGGTCATTGGTGACTTATTGAAATTTAATTTAGTAATAATTGTTCTTTTACAGAGGAGACATAAGGATCTACAGTAAAGGTAAGGCAACAGTATCTGTTCAGCTTGAAGAATTATCAGTGTCTAGAAATATAGGATAAGATTCAAAGATACAGAGTTATCATTTATAGATGCAATTTATAATCCTTTTAAATGCTTTAATAAGTTAAAGCCACTAGTCAGCTGATGAAGTAAATGCTATAAAGTTTGTTTTGAGTGGTAATTTCCTCTGACCCTGATATCTATTATTTAACATGATAAGTGATACCAAACTTTGACTGGTCAATCATGCTAGTAGTGTTAAGTACGATTTGTCCAGGATTTCACTAGCCTCAGATTAGTGGACTATCCTTACTGTCCAGCCCTGCATAATATAACTTGTTCTTGTTCTTCATTATAAGCTATAGATAAGGATTCAAATTCCTAGATAATGGATTTGAATGGAAAAGTACTATAATGAAATAAAACAATTTGTTACGTTTTTTCACTACCATTCAGATGAGGTGTTGGCACTGTCACCAACAGCAGTGCACAAACTTAACCTACACAACGGCAAGGAGAAGTGGGCACTGCAGCTACCAGCAAAGTAAGTCATAGTACCATAGTGCTTTTTTATACGTACAGACAATGGGAGAGGAGGTATATGAAAGGAAAAAAATGTTACAGTGTCCTAATTGTTTTTAACGTGAGATTCAGTATCTACTGAAATACTTGAAAACAGAAAAAATATAGACACATTAGTTTTTAAATGAAAGAAAAAAATATATAAAATGAAGAATTACAAAAAAAGCAAGCTTGTGTGTTTTTTTTATATCATGACTCATGTATTATTTCTTTGTGTCAGATAATTTGAATTTCTGTAAGTATGGATTACAGCCAAGGTTAGTTTGCTCAATTATGTCCCTTAGTTGAAAGCATGCATTTATCCAGTCTGTTCAGCACAGTCTACACGACTGTTTTATTTTCTTCCAGGGACAATGTGGTATTTGGAAGACTGGTTTTACATGGGAGCAACCTATATGTAGTCGGACGATCGGCTGGGGCTCACGTTATGGTGATTTCTTCAGACAGTGAGGGGACCCTAAAGCAACAGCGATCTGTACCCGCCGCCTGGATAAAGGAAGAGACAGAGTAAGTCACCTGGTGATCAGAGTCGATTCCCCTTTTGTCTTGTTATCTTACCTTATAACTACAAATGACGGGTGCCTTCTGGTGGCTGTTACTGATAACTTCTATTTTCATTTTGAACAAATATACCTTGCATTTTTGAACTTTCAAGTCAAGGGTACCAACAAGTTACACTATTTTATTACCATTGTCACAACTGAAATAGTGCATAAGTCCTATTCAAAAAATATTCCATGAAAATCACATGTTATGCATTTTACAGAATTGTAGTTGTTTGAAATTTTACTGTTTGAAAATAGTACTACTTACAATAATAAAGAAAAAAAGGACAAGAAAAGTGAGACTCAAACTGGGAACCTTTACATTGCAAAGCCACACTTAACTAGTGTTGCCAAACAGGTTTGATAAAAGCACAATATCAAAATAAGTCACAGTGCAATTTATGGGCCGCGACGCGTATGAGAAACTATTAAGGTGAAGTTACTTTGGGCTAGAAAAACTCCTTCTGGTTTCTTCATCTTCTGTATAGAAGGGAGAATACTCCACGTCAATAAACTCTGGGTGGAACTCTTCTGTATAGAAGGGAGAATACTCCACGTCAATAAACTCTGGGTGGAACTCTTCTGTATAGAAGGGAGAATACTCCACGTCAATAAACTCTGGGTGGAACTCTTCTGTATAGAAGGGAGAATACTCCACGTCAATAAACTCTGGGTGGAACTCTTCTGTATAGAAGGGAGAATACTCCACGTCAATAAACTCTGGGTGGAACTCTTCTGTATAGAAGGGAGAATACTCCACGTCAATAAACTCTGGGTGGAACTCTTCTGTATAGAAGGGAGAATACTCCACGTCAATAAACTCTGGGTGGAACTCTTCTGTATAGAAGGGAGAATACTCCACGTCAATAAACTCTGGGTGGAACTCTTCTATGTGAATTTAACTGATACAGTGGTACCCATTGCCTTAATTATGACTCTGTTAGATTTAAATGATGGCATTGTATATATACGTAAGAATTGATAGTCTGATATGTATCTATCTGTTACAGTTGTGAAACTCTAGATGAGGGAGTCCTGCTGTGTTACGATGACGTTTCATCCAACTTACAACTACTAAACTTGGAATCTGGCCAGCTGTTTGTAGAGGTTCAGTTACAGGTACGTACATGGTCAGGTGTTTCTACAGGTGTGTTATAGGTAGACACAACATCTCAATGATGCTATGGCTGTGAAATCATAACTAACTATGAGATAAGTGATAGTGTTTTTAACATATTGTCAACCTAGTATTTTCATTATTTTGGCTTCAGCGATTGGTCTTAAGTATCAGTAAAAAATACTTTATTGAATATGTCTGTATTTTGAGGGGAAAAGTGAATAAATTTTAAATTTGGTACAATTTATACCTTGTTAAAATTTAAGAATTAATCATTATTTTGATATTTTGCTTTGTATTTAACAAAACAAACAACAATTAATTTTATTAAAAAATGACTAGGTACTAGTATTTTGCTTTTATGAAAATAAAAAGCCTCCTATTTGGCCTCTTATATAAATTTATTTCTGAATAATTCTTTCAAGATAAGGGTTAACTATATTTCAATGACATTGACTTGTTTCAACTGCATCTCAGCATACAGAAAGTATTTCATTCTTCACCAGCAAAATGATTTTTTCTTTGTACTGTCACTCTTAAAATTCTATAAAGGTGAATCCTTACACATACAAACTCATAAAATAATAAATTTGATATTCTTCAGTAAATCATTGGTTTCTTTTTCTTTAAAAGGAGCTTGGATTATCAGCTGAAGGAAAAGCTATGTCGTTGGAGAAGCTCCGCCTCCATACTTCTGATCATGCCAAATCTCATCTGCTTCTCCGTATCGGAGGTAACCACATGGCTATCCTCAAAGTCAGCAAAGATCGCGTTCAGGTGGTGAAGGATCTGCCCAAGGTAGGAACTGCCATCAATTGATGGAAAGTCTTGCTTCAGAATGTACAACAGAGTCCACCTGATCAGTCTTATATTGTTTCCTAGGATATATAGTTATTAAGTACAAATTTAAAATAAACTACATAGATGAGAAAAAGACCAGAACTGGGTCACATTATTAAATACAAAATTTGAAATAAACTACATCACATTGAGGTAAGGGTAGACAAAAATAACAGTGTTGATGCAATCTGCATTATTTCCTAAAATGGTGAAGTGATTGTACAATATGTGAAGTTTTGTGATGAGTAGGTTTGTTCACTGTCAACCTGTTTGTTACTTGTGATTGTAGGTATCAGCTGCCTATGTGACTAAAGTTGAGGACCTGGACATTCTGTTGACACTCCAGAGAGTATCCAAACAGGTAAACAATCCAGAGAGATTCCAAACAGATAAACAATCCAGAGACATTCCAAACAGGTAAACGATCCAGATAGTATTCAAGTGGGTATAAAATCCAGAGAGCATCCAAACAGATGAACAATCCAGAGAGCATCCAAACAGGTAAACAATCCAGAGAGCATCCAAACAGGTAAACACTCCAAAAAGCATCTGAACAGATAAACACTCTAGAAAGCATCCAATCAGATAAATAATCTAGAGGGCATCAAAACAGGTAAACAATCTCGAGAGCTTCCAAACAGTTGAACAATCCAGAAGCATCCAAACAGGGAAACTATCTAGAGAGCATCTGAACAGATAAACACTCTAGAAAGCATCCAATCAGATAAACAATCTAGAGGGCATCCAAACAGGTAAACAATCTCGAGAGCTTCCAAATAGTTGAACAATCCAGAGAGCATCCAAACAGTTGAACAATCCAGAGGGCATCCAAACAGGTAAACAATCCAGAGAGCATCCTAACCGGTGAACAATCCAGAGAGCATCCAAACAGGTGAACAATCCAGAGAGACCCTAAACAGGTGAACAATCCAGAGAGCCCCCAAACAGGTGAACAATCTAGAGAGCATCCAAACAGGTAAACAATCCAGAGAGCATCCAAACAGGTAAACACTCTATAAAGGATCCAAACAGATAAACAATCCAGAAAGCATCCAAACAGATGAACAATCCAGAGAGCATCCAAACAGGTAAACAATCTAGAGAGCATCCGAACAGGTAAAACATTCAGAAATAAGTTGAGGAAGCAGGACTTAGGTGTAAATTCAGGCGGCAGCAACGTTAAGCTTTTGCATTTAGCTCTGTTTCTCAAAAAGTATAAGTGCTAGACAAACCAAACTTGTACCATACATGTCAGATGTGTCTTATTTACATCAACTCAATCCATGCATCAGTTGCTGAATGTGCCCTACATTTCATGGTCAAGTGACATTGGCAGCATCTTTATCAATGTTAAGTTTTTTAAGTGTTTTATGCTGTATCTCAAAAAGTTAAAGTGTTAGACTAAATAAACTTGGACTGTAGTTGTTTCAGACATAGTGCATCTCAAACCATACATCAGTTGCTGAATGTGCACTATATTTCGTGGTCAAGTGACTTTCACAGCATCTTCATCAAAGTTCTGTTTTTGCGTTTAGCTGTGTGTTTTTGCTTTCATAGGAAATGATTTTATTTTGGTAGTGTCCATATAGTGACAACACAGAGCAACTGTAAATATATATATATATATATATATATATATATATATATCGGGGCATGAATTGGGAAAAGGCTGTCAATGTCAATTGGGTAAAATCACCGAAAAACTGCTTTTCTTTTGAGATTAAGAATTTTTCAAGAGAGTTTAGGAATTATTATATCATATTTTATTGTGGACACAACATCCATGTGTTCACAAATACACTTGCACAAATTGAGATTCCCAAAATTGTAACCCGCTAATATTTTCTTGACACAAAGGAACAAAAATAAATACTTATAAGAATCAAATTTTATGGGACATATTAAGGTGATGCATTGTCCATTCGTCCGTCCATGCATCCGTCAATTAACAATTCTTGTCATGAAACTCAACATTGACATGAAAATTCCGAACTTCGGGTCAAACTAACAATGCTTCACACATTTAATCTTGTGATTAAGCGGGGACAGGCGAGACATCTAATTAGGTGTAATTCTTGTTGGTTTCTATATCTTCACAGAATTTTAAATCTTTTTGTTTTAATGCTTAAACTAAAGGATGATAATTTCCACAATAGTTATTTTGTCGTTTTCTGTTTACAGAGTGTACTACTTGTTGGATATGATCTGGCCTCAGGAGGAGAGATAACAGAATTATCCCAAAGTATCACCCTTCCTGCCAGCCATGGTCTACCTACAAAGGTGAGATAGAACTTAACCCCTTTGAACTAGGATCTGTCCATATAGGTGAAATCATAGAACACCCTCACTCCCAACACTGGTCTGCATATTCCGTCTTTTTGTATTGCAGAGTTATCTGCTCTTGTGAGCAGGTATGGATTGTAACCTCATTGTTTGTGAGAGTAACGTCATCAATTTTTGAGAAAACCAAAATCAATACCTGCTCACAAGAGAAGATAACTCTGCAATATGCAAATACGGAATAATGGTTAGATGACATAACTGTGCCAGAAGATCACCTTTCTCCAAATCATGGTCTGCCCCACATAGTTCACATAGCCGAAAATTCTCCAGATGGACATACAGTGGTGGTTACCTCTACATCAAAAGAAATCTTTCCAAATTATCAAGGTCTTTGATGAAGGTCCTATGCAAATACATACATGATGTAACATTAATGAGGTCACAGGAAGCCAACCATAGTCTTCTATTACAACAAACTTGATGAAACAAAGCCTTCCAGTCCCGACAATTAGTGTTAATGAAAATCCACAGCGGAAGTAAGGACAACACATTTCCTCTGGAAACCAAACACTCTGATGGCAGACTTCAAATTTTATGGTGACGGTTAGGTTGATCAGACTTGGTACATAAGGGGAGACTTATCCGATCAGTGGCAATGTCATGTGAAAGGATACAACAATTATGGAACTTTTAAGCCAAAAACATAAAGATTATGGGAAGGTTGCCTGATACATTACATGTCTGTTGTTTTGTAGCTGGACGCTGTGGTGGTGAAGAAGAATGGTCGCTTGGCATACAAGGCTTTGGTGCGATCTGAGGATCAGTCCCTTCAGCTGGTCCAAAAGTCAGGTAGGGCTTGTACTTATCATTAGTCGGCATTAGTTTCATCATTGTAAAGTGTAAAAAACAGGTTTTCATAACATGTTATAATGATATCACCACTAGACAAAAAGCCAATTAACTCATTTGCCCTATAGATACATCTGCATGAAACATTTACTTATTGATGTCTACCGACAGTCACATGCAAGCAACATGGTTTGCCATATTGGAAATCTAATACCATATTTATCCTCAAATAATCCCCCTTCTCTTGTGGGAAATTTTGGCACTTAAGTTTGGAAAGATTTTATATGTGAACAAAATTTTATATAAATTCAATAGTCCGTAAACAGAGGAGTACCCACCCTATATTTGTGGGCAGGGATTTAATTTGCTAAATATTTTTTCTTGTTCACCACTGTAGGACGAGTTTCCTGGAAGAGAGAGGAAGCTCTGGCATCTGTACTATCTGTAGAGATGGTGGATTTCCCAGTGTCTGAAAACCAGGCTAAGTACGAGGACGAGTTTGGTGCTCAGAAAGGTGAGGCAATCGACTGAAAGGCTGTCGGTGTGTAAATGGCAAACAAACAGCGAATCGTACGAGTTTGGCTGCTTATTCTGTTTCTGTTTTGTATTTAATTCTAAGCATAAACAAGGGAAAAGATATTGTCTACGATTGATAACTGAAATAGAATATGAGCAGAAGGCTATGATATATATCTACCATATTATAATATTGACCATTAAATAATCATTTCTTTTGTAATAGACTGGTTTACTTTTAGCTCATGTTTGTTGATTAGAATTTAGAAGACAGAACCAGATTTATGAAGATAACGTATATACTGAGTTTATTGATGGTGGCCGCGTAATGGTAGAAGTACTGTCAGTAGGCTCGTTTTAGTTATTTGGGCTGTCAAGGCACACTTGGCTTTGTTGTTACAAATATTACATTTAATATTCAACGGTATATTTGGTCACATTTCAGAGGATGTTGTCAGCATGTTTGTCAAGAGATTTGCTACACAGTTTCAACAGTTAAAGGTAAGTACACTAAATCCTGCATTTTGTGACAGTCAAATGAGAGATGATACCATTGAGTAAAACCTATTGATCTGGCTCCAACTAGTCAAAATATTTCTGAAAAATACCCTTGTCCAGAAATGCTTGATATAAGGGCTGTTTCCGAATAACATTGGAACCCGCTTATTATGATATTCTATTTGCCGGAAAAAATATCATAATAACCGATATATCATGATAACCGAACAAGCTGTTTTCGATTGTTTTTATGTTGTCTGAACCAGAAGTCAGGTGCCCTTTGTTAATCAGACATAGATTGATGTAGAATTGTATTGGAGCGGTGTTAAGTGGTTTTTTAAAAGGACGCACCACCCATCAAATATTGATTTGATTAAAGGAATGATAGGCAGATAGGTATTTAACTGTCATACTACAAAACAATTATCATAACAGGTGTATAACAACTCATTGTAGAATAGCCCTTACAAAAACTGGCCATCTTTGCAGCACTGAACAATTCTTGTACTTCATTTTGATATCAGGACAGCATCAATAGAAACATTAGGTTTCAACTCCTGTGCCTCTACTGCAGACTTAAACTTGAATTATATCATACTTCCCTGTCTGTTTCAGAACCTGGTCATCCATCAGCTACAAAAGCTGCAGGGCCATCGCCATCACAGTGTCCTGGAGGCTGACGCTTTGGAAGAGGACGAGGAGGAGGAGGAACTGACACGTGACGAGTTCAACATCAATAAAATGATCGTAGTGGTCACCGGAGCTGGCAAGGTAAGTCTATGTACCATATTTCAACGCAAATAACACCCCACTTGCCTATAAAGCCCCAACTCTTCTTTGGCAAATGTCCTGGGGACAGGGCGGTTCCAGTATTTGAAATCTTTTGACCATAGGAAAACAAAAATGTGTGTGATAAAAAAATCCAGGCAAAATATACATGATTTCTTGACAATAGAATATTAAACCCATAGGAGAACTCAATGAATGTCTATGGGGAATCAGCTTCCAATGGAAGTTTTGATCATGGCTTTACACTTCAGAATTCAACATATTGTAATCTCTTTAAACAAATTGATGTATGAACTGTTTAGCAGATAAAGCTCTATATAAAGAGAAAATTAGCTAGTTTCAGTGTCTTTCTCTCCTTATCCTATTGGAAGATAATATGCCCTGGAACCTCGTTAATCCCTCAACCTCTGTTTCCAGCTTAATGTGACTAGATAGAGAACCAGCTTACTTGGACAGTTTAGAAAAGAGTCAACACTTCCTGAAATATACTGGCTAAATAGTGACTGAATCAGTGATGGAGCTCAGTATTAAGTACTTCAGACCTACAGAATGAGGAAATCTAGCTGTAATTAATTGTTATCTTGTTTCAGATCTTCGGTTTGAGAAGTACTAACGGCCATGTCCAGTGGTCTGTGTACCTGCCTGAATTGGTCGCCTTCAGAACCAATGACAAGGACAATATAATGTTGTTTGTACAGAGGACCACCGCCCATTTCCCCAACCCTCCCCAGTGTGTCATCATAGGCAAGAACAAGGTCAGTGAGGTCCTAGACACTAGACATTTCTAAATTTCAGCATGTACACACTTTGGCATCCTAGAAGCTGCTTTCAGTTAGATAGAATACAGGGTTGGTATTTAATAGACACAAAACCTGTATATATTGACTTTATATTTACCCATACACAGGCAATCTTCTGTTACCTGGAAACCTTTTGAAAAAATAATGTTACACTATCTATGTTAAATTAAGATCATTACGATTTCTAAGATATGATCTGAAAGTTTTGTTTTGCAGTTTGTAGATATAAAAATATCTTCATTGATGTATTGACCTATCCTGTAAAAAATGTTTAGTGAATTTATTGACTTATCTCCCTTTGTTTCCAGCTTACTGGTCAGGGTCTGCTTTATGCATTTAACCCTATCAGTGGTCAGCCTGTTGGAGATGTCCCGTACGGGGGACTGAGCCTCGGCTACAATGTCAAACAGGCCTACATGATTGGTGAAGTGGACGACCACTTCCTTCGTGGCATTATCTTCCTGGATGATAATCACCAGGTATAGCTTCTCTCATTCATCTCAAGAGTTGTTTTTTATTTCACTTTAAAAGTTTTACCATTTGAGTGATTGAAATATGCATTTAAAATAAAGAAATTTACCTGTAAAAATATTATTGAATTAATAGTATTAAAGAATGTAGAGTTCAGCACTGGAAGTCCAGGCACCACTGCGCCAGTTAACCAGTCAATGATTTTTGATAATTTCTCTTGAACTATGTATATCAAGCAATCATACAGAGGATACACATTACACACAAGTGTACAATCTACAAATAAATCAAGGTTTTGTAAATTATTTGTGACCATGCCTTTAACAACTAAATGTTTACAGACCCTACCTATACCGTGATACTATTTTGTCTGTAGCCATATTTCGTCTTTGCGTATTGCAGAGTTATCTTCTCTTGGGAGCAGGTATTGATTGTTACGTCATTGGTCTGTGTGAGAAAATTACGTCGTTTTCTCAAAAATTGATGACGTTACTCTCACAAACAAGTGACGTAACAATCAATACCTGCTCCCAAGAGAAGATAACTCTGCAATACGCAAAGACGGAATACATGTTGGTAGTCCTATGTTGTATGGTTACAGTAAGTTTCTGTTGTTCCATTTCAGATCCATACCTACCCAGAGACCTTCATGTCTGTAGCCATGGACGTCCTACCCAGTCTCTTTATGTATGTAGCTGACACCCAGACAGGCTTTCTGAAGGGCTTTAAGGCCAAGCTACATGATAAGGTAGACAATTCCCTACAGTTAACAAGCAGCTACCCTTGTATAACTTGTTAATGTCAATTGTATCAGTCAATTATCATCCCATCAAATGATGCTTTATATGTTATGTCAATGTTTGTCTATCTACTGTATACTTTATTTTCTTCATTTTAAAATGATCAAAGAGTTCCTCTGTCCAAGCAACAAGTACGTTACACATTCAGCTTTTTTATTTTATTTACTTTTTGTCTCGCCTGCCACTGAGTCGCGAAGCGAGACGCGTCCCTTTCCTGGCGATGGCAACATTTCTGTTAAACTCTAAATTTCTCTCTAAGAACATAAGCTATCATAATGGAACCTGGAATATACTTATATCTATATAAAACCATCCAAACACACATTTTAGATTCAGAATTTTAACAAAAATTTACTGTGAACTGGACAATATTTTCATATTTTTGGGGCCAAAAACAGCTTTATTGGATTTGATTAATGTTTTTGGGTTAGCTTAAGGTTGAAGTTTTTGGGCAAGTCTTTTTGGTTAGTGTTGGACCACCACCATCAAAAGTCTGTTGTCTATTATAAGGTTGAAGTATTTGACTTTTTACGGATTGATTGCTCAAAAATATAACGTTATTTCACTAACACAGACTGTAATTTTCCTTTAACCCAGATTTTGTAGGTGTGTGGTTCATCAACATGATCTACAACAAACCTGTTTTCTCAAACTAACAATACCAGATTAGCAACCTACAAATGTAAAACATATACAAAAGACGTGGAGATCCAAGTCTGCTCTTGGTTTGTTCAGTGAAGTTCAGCATACCCGATTTGATGGATTTCTATGGAATTTAGTAATCTGGCATAACAGTAAAACATTTAAAAGAACAGGTGACCAGACAACAAAAAATGGGGAGACTCGGCAACATGTAAATTGATTTAAAATACTGAGTCTACCCATTTCACGTTCTCTGGTCATCTGTTCTTTTTGAATGTACAACATGTTAAGGTACACTGCATGACTGCAAGACATGTTGCCATTATAAAAGGGTTTAACAATAAATTGAGGGAAACATATAAAGGAATTCTTCAGAAAAACACAATTAATGGTCCTTGAAATATGCTGGTGGTAATACAGAATATCATATAACACCAATAGCCCATGTTAAAAGGTTATCATAGTTAACACCAAAAACCTATCTTACAGAATATCATATAACACCAAAAACCCATGTTAAAAGGTTATCATAGATAACACTTATAACCGATCTTACAGAATATCATATAACACCAATAACCCATGTTAAAAGGTTATCATAGTTAACACCAAAAACCTATCTTACAGAATATCATATAACACCAAAAACCCATGTTAAAAGGTTATCATAGATAACACTTATAATCGATCTTACAGAATATCATATAACACCAATAACCCATGTTACAGGATATCATAGCTGACAATGTGTGGACTATCAACCTCCAGAAAAAACAACAGATCATCACCAATGTAGTGGGCAAGAGAGTTTTAGGTAAGTCCACCACTGTATTGCCCAAAATTGATTTAAGATTGATGATGCTGTAACAGCTAACACTGAATGTTTTGGCACCTTTGGTAAATGTTAGGTCTGAGGCTGGGAATACGGCAGTGATTGTTTGGATGAATTTCTCAACAATATAATTAGACTAGAAAACAATGGCAAAGTATTTTGTGAACTTCTATGTTCTTCAAGAAGCAGGTTGCAATGTCTTTATTTTAACATAAACATATGTGTTGTTAATTAAGAACTAATTTTGCATTGTCTTTTACAGAACAAGTACACTCTCAGGGTCGTGTATTGGGAGACAGGAGTGTATTGTATAAGTACATGAATCCCAACCTGGTTGTCGTAACGACGGAAGGAGAGGAAGCTTCCAGTCTGACTAAGGGTAGGTTTGGGATGTCACACATTGTGTCATGTGTTCAGAGATAGATATGGATGTCTCCAGGTACTCTCCCACATTAAGACATTCTGTATGCTTCCATTTGTGCTAACAAGAGTGATAAGTACAAGCTGATTGTTGTAAACTAAGTAAAGTTGATAATTTTTATAGATACCTGTTGATGATTTTTCTCCAGTGAAGTTGATATTTATATACCAGATTTAGTGCATCACTGTTTAGAAATTAATTGATATGATTGATAGAGAATTTTCTTTTTCAGTACAGTTGTTGAATATATATTAACTACATAGTGATAATATTCCTATATTAACATATGGCTTTTCTCGAAAGGTTCCAACAATTTTGTGAATATCTACCTGATTGACAGTATCACTGGTCACATTGTGTTCCACGCCAGTCACAGGAAAACAAAAGGACCAGTCAACGTGGTACATGTGGAGAACTGGGTGGTGGTGAGTATCCTCGGTGGAAACATGATCAACAATAGTAAAGTAACATGAACATTTGATTGGAAAGTTAATTAGCTGTCATTTATAAATGTCAAGAATTTTAATTTCCTATAGATTAATATGACTGTTACAGGTGTCAGGCTCTGTGCTTCCATGTCCAGAAAGTGGTCATATTTTCTTTTTGATGTCAGCATCATTTTGCCCTTGATTGTCCCCCTTGCCAGTGGACACTGTCATCAAGTAACCATATTACATGGCTACAAATTAATTTTTAATAAAACCACTAGTGATCAGTCGGGCTAGTAGTTTCTAAATTTACTAGTCCACTTACCTGAATTTTTTTACATGACAAGTAATACCAAATTTTGACTAGTCAATCCAACTACCACTAATCAAGCTGGAGATTTCACTAGTCTCAGGCTATCGGGCTATCCCCTTATTGTCTAGCCTGTGAACCTCAAATTAAACAGTTCTTCATGATCATATCATGAATGATACTTCCTTTTCCCCCATGCAAATGTACTTTAACTTACCTTCTTTTACTTTTAGTATGATTACTTCAACCAGAAGGCCCGTCGTCATGAGATTGCAGTAATTGAGTTATTCGAGGGAAAAGAGCAAGGCAACTCCTCGGCTTTCTCCTCCTTCACGGCCCCTAGGGAGCCCCTTGTTCTACGTCAGTCCTACATTATGCCAGTCCACATCACAACTATGGACGTCACTGTCACAGAGAAAGGCATCACCAGTCGCAGTCTTCTGTGTAAGTGTATGGTAAATCTGGGTGCTGCTGGATTTGTAGGCTGGTGACACCACTGGGTGCTGCTGGATTTGTAGGCTGTAACACCACTGGGTGCTGCTTGATTTGTACGCTGGTGACACCACTGGGTGCTGTTCGATTTGTAGGCTGGTGACACCACTGGGTGCTGCTGGATTTGTAGGCTGGTGACACCACTGGGTGCTGCTGGATTTGTAGGCTGGTGAAGTTGTGGCAGGCACTGGATTAGCATTATTTTCTCACCATTGTACTAGGCTGATGAGTTTTATCAGGACTGGCAAAGTCTTCATTATGTGACTAGTATATAAAAATAATTCAAGCAGACACACTGTCCATTTTCAAACAAACTCAATATGATACACAAATGTTTAGCAGAGGAGTCATGTGACCAAACAAAAACACAATACTCTTCCCAATAACACGGCAATGTCATTGAGAAGCTATTCTTTTCTAGATATTTGTCTGCTGTGAATGCAAAAATAACTACTGAATACAGTACAAGTGTGAAGCATAGTCAGATGTGAGAGTCTCAACTTAGAGATCTTTAATAAAGTGAAGACAAAAAGCTATAGTCACCATTTACCTGCCAGCAAACAAAGACCACAGTAGATATTTGATACTTCCACTATCATAAAAACGGCAAAACACATGACATGTTGTTGAATCAATTGTAGACCATTACAAACAATTCATCAGGAGGAATAACAGAGTCTAATGAAGATCTCTATGAACTACATTTGTCTATAGGTTCATACAACAGTGAACTACATTTGTCTACAGGTTCATACAACAGTGTAATACATTTGTCTATAGGTTCATACAACAGTGAACTACATTTGTCTATAGGTTCATACAACAGTGTACTACATTTGTCAATAAGTTCATACAACAGTGTACATTTCTATTGATGGTGAAATATAAACCAAATTAAGAAATTCTTGATCTATAAACACTGCAGGGAAACAATATTAATTAACTTCTCCACATAACAAAATTGTCAAAAAATTCATTATGTCATCCAGATATTCACTGTTTTTAATTCTGCTGTAAACATAGTTATTGTAAGATTTGTAATTATTTGTAAATTTTAGTTGCAATGACAGCAGGAAAGATTTTGTCCCTACCCAAAGCACTTCTGGATCCTCGACGACCAGTTATTCCATCTCAGGAAACCATGTGAGTAATACCCCAGCATTTGCCAAGGAAAAAACGAATCATTGGTAATATTGAAAGTATTTTTTTACATGACTATCAGAGATGATTTCTGTTGAAGGTTTCTGATATGTACCATCATATTTATGTGACTAAAGCTCATACCGTATTTCCCTTTCTCCAATGCATGGGATAATATTTCTAATGTCAAGAATTTATTTCTATAATGTCAAGAATGTTTTAACCCAAAATCTGACAGAAGAAATAACTGTAATGACACACTTTGGGTACACACAGCCTTGGCTAGGAATAAGGAATTGTCACACAAACAGTATCTGCTGTAGTGTTCTTTATTAAGTTCATAACATATAGATTGATTGTCTGACAGGGAGGAAGGTACCATACCCTACATCCCCGAGATCCCCATCTCTACAGAGATGATGGTGAACTATTACAACAGTGTGGACAAGATCAAGGGAATACACAGCTCTCCTGCTGGACTGGAGTCGACCTCTCTCGTATTTGTGTATGGACTAGGTGAGTGTTCTAAATGCTATATGTAGTGGCTTAAGTGCAGACCTGGTGCTCATTGAATTCCCTTGAGTGGGGAACGTGTTTTCAATGTACTTCAAATCAGGTTGTTGAAGTATTGCAACATTTGTCATGTGAGAAAATTATGCACTGCTTTAAAAATATCAGTTTAGAGTATTCATTTACCATTTTTTGTTGAAAGTATTTCAAAACAAATATTAAAGGACTTGTAACAAAAACTTATTTTGATAAAACTTTTTCTTTTAATTAAGGCATACCCGGTAGATGCATACACTGAAGAGTTGTTACTGGAGATGAATGTCTAGTTAGGTTCCATAATTGTTTCTTATAAGGGTAATCCCTTGGACAGATTTTACTGTCAGCATCAATCTAATCTTCTGTTGTTGTTTTTTCACAGATCTGTTTTACACCCGAGTGACTCCCTCCAGGATGTTTGATGTTCTCAAAGAAGATTTTGACTTTTATTTTATATCCCTTGTCCTTCTAGGGATGTTTCTAGTCACATTTTTCACACAAAAATTAGCCTCCAGAAAAGCTCTAAGTCGTGCCTGGAAATAATGATCTCATAGATAGATAAGGCTTGTAAAATCAAATTTAATTAAGAACAGAAGGAACAAAAAAAATCTCTCTTTTTTTCCTTTATCATTCACTCTCCAAGGATTATTCTTACATATTAAGATATCATGCTTTGTCATCTTTCAGAATAGAATCTTTAAATTTTATTCTCATACTATTTTTGGCCTGTATGTTTTAGACTCAATTCCTGTCTCAAGGATGTAATTAAATGTTTTAACAGGCCTGAGAGTGACCTGAATAGTTGAACATAGAACTTTTATCACAGATAAACTAAGGTTATATGGGTGACCTGACTTAACATCTGGCAGAAGTCATAGTAAAAATTAAGCTCTAAAGGATGACAAATATGTGAATACTGTATACAGAGAAATATTCGCTCAGTCAAACTTTCCCCTTCTGCTGGTAAAATCCATAATCGCCCCCTGTTATTTCACCCTTCACATTTAATAAGTATGCATGTTATCGGTATGTTTTTTATTATGTCTCCCTCGATGATAAATTTGCCCTCATTAACCCTTTCTCCCCTATGTAACTTTAGTTGACTCTACCATGCATTGATATGGAGGGGTCCATTATGGTCTACAGTGGTGAAAGGGTTAAGGAAGGCGAAAATTAAACTGCAGCAAAGATGTCCTACAGTGTGTTTTTGAGTGGGAGACTGAAAAATATAAATTTATAACAAGTCACTTGGTCATGCATCTCTCACCAAGCAAACTATAGTATATGTCCTAGGAAATGTGCTCCACAGCTTCACTTTCACCATTTTCTTTCTCTTTATTGAAGGGAAATTTATCATGTTGATGCATGATTGTAAGCATACCATGCAAAGTAATTCCACTGTGAAGGGCAAAGCTAACACGAGTCTTGTATGAATTTTACTGGTAAAGGTGAAATATTTGACTTCACAGAAATATCCCAGTATACTGTAGGAAATTGATAGGCAAACTTTACTGCCCTAAATATAATAATTATAAAATGCAAGCAGGCTAAAAGTATCTCAAAAAGTGTCGTTCTCATGTCTCACTGATTTCTATCTAAATATACCTCGGTTCAATGTGTTCCAAAAAGACGAAAGTGCTATTTTGAAAATATCTTTTTGTTATACAGCATTCTCAAAACTTAACATTGGACTTTAAATTTTACTTGGTGTATATCTGACAGAGTAATGATCAAATCCTAGGCCCATTTGTTCAAGTGCCCACAGAATACAGGTATATCTGTAAAGGAGAAGTTATCTGGCAAAATGGAAGTGTTTCCCATTGTTTTTTGAGTTTTTTCACCTTGAATTTTTCCAGAGCACCCACTGCCGCTTTGTCAGTAGATGGGTGTTCGGTACATACTCTGTCATACATCAGTCATGTACAAATGTAGTGATATCAGGTGAAGAACAAGTTGTACTACAAATATACTGTAAAGATTAAACTGTGCGTGTGGAAGTTATTACTGAGAATGGTTGATACAGTATAATGCAAGTATGACACACAATCAGTTGTAATTATTCATAGACTATACATGATTAACTATTAATACATTATTTACAAGGCAGTTTTTATTTAAATACCTTTTTGAAGTAATAGGTCTTTGGGCATTTTAATATTATACAACAATTACACTGCCTTTTTTTGAAAAGATGTACATATATTCTGTGTAAATTAATTTCTATTGTAATTTTTTGTAAGAGTGAAGTATAGGTGTAAAAGTGAAAATTAGGTTAAGTATGAACACAGTAAGAAAATTTCTTAATTTAGTTGTTAAAGCTAGGTTTGGATAAATTTGAGATAAACCCTTTTACTTCAACTGCAGGGAAATCTTTAACTGTAAACTCGTTATTTTTACACAATTGGCTTACATTTTGAAATGGTGTAACAGTAATTTAATTCTAATGATGGCATTGACGTTGACATGTTCATTTGGGATTTATTAACCAACATTAGAAGTAAGAGAGTATGTTGTTGTTGCCACAGTAAAAGTAAAAGGGTAATGTTTTGTTATTTACAGTTTTCTCTACATTTATTGTGATGGTTATGAGAGAGTGCACTGTTGATGTATAAATGAGATAAATGTGCAATGATAAAAGTGTAGTAAGTGTTATTTATGTATCCAAACATTGATGGGTTATATACAGTCAACTCATTCACCCTTGAAGACACATTTGAGCTCCTCCAATTCAAAGGTTGAAATAGTTCATTATGAAATTTCAGGGGTGAATGAGTTAACATTTTTTTATGTACATAGATAATCTAAATATTCCAGAAATGCCTGTATGGTAAGACAAACTTGGTGAAATAATTATCAGGAAAGAAAACCAACAAATTAGCGGCCATTTTTTATTTGAAATTCAACATGGCCGCTTTGGCAGCCATCTTGAAACATTGTGCATTAATTTGTTTTGTATCAAAATCAACATTTTGAAGTTTTCGGAATCTTCCCCATGGATTTATTGGAGACCTACCAGGCAGAGTTACTGGGTGATCAGAGTCACTGGGTGATGCTAAGTATTTTTATTTTTTTAATTGGTCTGAAATCCAAGATGGCCAACTTGGCAGAATGTCCATTGATTTATTTGAAACTTGCCAGGAATCATGCTAAATCCAAGATGGCCAACCTGGTGTCATTTTCTGTTCTTTAAAGTTCTCCTAAACCCATTAAACATTGCACCTATGAAACATGTTTAAATTTCTTGTTGCCAGGCGACTGTTAAGGCCCATTGGCATCATATTAGAAATCTAATGTTATTTTGAACAAACCAAAACGTTTAGAAAATATTGTGTGTGCTTCAGCATTTTTTGCATTTGGTAGTTTACCACCTCCTCAGAATTCAAGGATTCTATTCCCAATATTCCATGTAGCGTATCTAAACTGCACCCTTAGAGTTTTTCCTGACAGAATCAAAGTCCCTGTATGACAACTTGAAGATGATATGGATTGATTAGTCTGAAAACTGTTACAGAATTCTAAACACCTGTAATCTCGGAGTAACGCTTTGATTAAAGATCAAAAGTGAACCATGAGGCAAGGTTATTATATAAAAATTCTCCAGCTTTGACCTCAGAATAGGTCTTTGATAGGAATCAAATTACGAGTACTGTTGTCCATCAGTTTTACGTTTAGTTAGATTAGATGTCTGTAACCTGTCAAATAGCTAAAACATGAACCTCCTATCTGTCAGGTAAAAATGCAAGGGTGCAGAAAAGTTACATTGCGAGTGTAATCCTTGGATTTCAAAGGATTCACCACTGATAATCATGTGTGAAATTGTACATCAGATATGTCAACTTATTACAAGGTGTTGTAATGATGGTGTGTTCATTTTTACTTTGTGATATGAGTGTAAGTCTTGAGTCAGTTGTAGATGTAGTTGTACTAAGATCCTTTACATCCTCGATATCCAGGGGTTATGCTTACGTACACTCTCTGCACCCCTGGAATATGTCATAGCAAAATTGAAGGCACGAAGATAACTATTTGATTGGTCTCAGGTACAAAAAAAACTGACCAATCGTTAGGCTGTTACCTGTCCTTTGACGATTATAGGGGAGCGACACTCGACTTCATAGCCAGTATATTATACCATTGTGCATTCGCAAGATTCTTTTGATGTACATCAAAGGATCAAACTAATCTTCTTGTTTCATCCACAAGGTAGTGCACACCAAGGTGGCGAGTTCAGAGCCTTCAGTTTCGTCATGACATATTCCAGGGGTGCAGAAAGAGTAAGTGAGCGAGTATCGAGGATGGCTCCTTTACTTGAATAGTGTTCAGATGTAAGCTTGATATTAGTACTTTTATGAACTGTGGATTATTTTCAGCTTTTTGAACTTTTAAGGACAGTGCTAACATGTACGTATAATAGAAATCTTCCAAAAAAGTTCGAAAGTGTGAAAGTTATTACTCATCTACAAGTGATTAATTGGACTTCATTATTTAATTGATGGACAAGTAATACAAGAATGCATGCACTGATAATGCTTGTTTAAATAATGAATTAAGATATTGATTAATTTTTTTTTTTTTTTAAATCAATCACTAGAATAATGTGTAAGGTAGCATATATCTACCAATTAAATCCCTTTTGATTGATAAAACATAATATTGCTTCTTACTTCAAGACGAGGGATTATGAATAAATTTTGATTTACCACATTTTTGTTTGTTTCAAATTTGGACATTTGTCCAAGACAAATCTGCGTTAACACAGAAGGCTGGATGAGACAAACCAGAAAAAATTCTAATATTATATCCTAAAAAAACCTACGTAACATATATAGCAGAATTGGAGCTAATTTTAATTTGGTTGATAAAAAAAAATATGAATATTTTCTTTTCAAGTAGAATATTAGATAACATTGTAATAAAAAAAAAAAAATGTTGTGTGTAGTTCAATTTTGAATCTTGTGCAGTGAAAACACCCAGCCAAAACCTTGTTTACCTTTCTTTTAACAAATAAAGAAATCAACCTCATTGAAATTTAATCATCAATGCTGTTCTCTTTCCTATTGTAAACGGATCATAGAGGAATGATAGTTACGATCGGATTGTAATTAGGTAGGTAAGAAATAATTAGAAATTTAGCAGTTTTCATTCTATTTGTACAGATGTTACTTCTTATATATACAGAATTCTAAGCCCTCTGGTTTTTGATGAGTTTTTTCATTGATATACATACTGTGTCCACAAAGAGGAAGGAGAATGAGTGGAAGGTATACTTGATGTTGTGTAAGGAAAGGTGTATATACATGTATGTGGAGTACCTGATTTGCATTGTGTTCATGAAGTTATCCCAGAACCCATTCCATATTTACCATCAGGTTTATATATGGTTAATAAAATGAGCACTTGCTATTAAGAATCAATATGACTTCGTTGTTTTTATTTAAATGATTTTTTAGTTTCCTACTAGTGACGATAGGGGACTATCTAACTGCTCTATCCATCCATCCTCCAATCCAGGCAAGAACTTCTTAATGACTTGAAACTTGTATGCCCTGCAGTTTATGTAGGGCATAAAACATAGCATTATACCTGTCTAATTAAATCCTGTCGCAATTCTTTGTCACGACTCTACCACCTACATTTCTCAACAGATTTTCTTTTCAAGATTGAGGACAAAGCCTTAGTATTTGTTTACACGGGCAGAACATACATTTGCTACAGGCTCCAAAGCTGCATACATACGATGGATGGTTTACAATTGTCACCCAGACCAAACACGACCTGAATCGAACCTTGATCAAACTTGACCTGCAGATGATGAACATGAACAAAAAACATCAAATCTGTCACAAATATTTCATTTTTGTTTTTAATAGGTCTAAAATGAAAAAGTTTTTGAAAAGTAATAACAATGTATATATATTTTAAATACATATATTAACTATAATTAGACATCAAAACGTCATCCTACAAAATGAAATTACATGTATAAATGTCCAACAATTAATATTGCCACACAAAAATGCATTTGAATTAAATACATATGACACTTTTAAACACATTTTTTTGTGTGTGTATGTATACTATATTCATTGTGAAGTTTAAATTTTTCTTTTACATCCATTTCATACATAATTAGGTAACCATTCACCAACTCTTCAAATTTTGATTTCTTTATATTTGTAAACATGTAGTTTATTCATCATTTACTAACTTCAATTTTTCTTTAAAATTTAGTCCCATACAATTAATGTAATCTTGACGCAACCCCTCAATTTTCAATTTCAGATTTGCAATTTTTACAGAGTGTTCTACAGCTTGTTTAAAGCTTGTCTGACTATGCCTTAAGCTCTGTGGCACAAGTACACCAAACCAGTTCAGTGGATTAGGAAACAGTTTTTTATTTACACTGACTGTCTCTTCCTTTGGACTTAATTCCTTCTGATCATGACTGACAGGTTCTTCCTCATCTTGTTCCGATTTTTGTACATTACGTTTTCTCAGTCCAACAGTATCCACCGGAATGTCTTTAGCAGAAGTTTCAGTTTTTACTGATGACACATTATTAATGATTAGTACATTGCTTCCTTTGTTGTCATCCCCAACGGTTATTTTAACAGATGCTGCCATTTTGTTCTCATCATATTGTGAGGGACCTATTGCTTTAGCACCCATGTTGTAACGAGCTCGAGACATCTGTAGGAATCCGTTTTTCATATCTTCATTAAGGCATGACTGTGTCTTGTACAGGTCATCCAGTGTGCTGAAGAACTCTAGTAGGATTGAGTCTAGCTTTTCCTCAGTCTCACCTGTTGAATCCATCACTACACCTGGAAAAGAACAAATTTGTGCAAGATTACAGATCCCTGTATACGTACCACTACCCAAAACTGTAACTTAATACTTATAAGTTTTGGAAACTGTTTTTCCAAAATGACCATAGCTTTGCTGAACCATTTCTGATAAGAAAAGCCTACCTTGTGGCTTTTGGGCCGACTTATATGAGAAATATAGATATGAAATAATCAACAAATTATAAGTCAACAACAGTGTTCCAAGTGTAAAAGTTCAACGGGGCTCAACTTGGAATTGTACCCTGGACTTCAGATAATTATACCATCGCTCTAACAGATTGAGCTACCTGGTCAACAGAAGTGTGTGTTTGGGGGGTGGGGATTGGGGGTGTTGGCCTGAATAAAGTGGTTAAGGCGACAGACATTCTGCAACCAATAGCCTTTCACCACCACCACCACTGGGTCGCGGCTTTGAAATCTATGTGGGGCAGTCGCCAGGTACTGGCCGAAGGTCCATGGTTTTAATCCGGGAACTCCAGCTTTCCTCCACAACCAAAACCTAGTTGCATGTCCTTTAAATGACCATAGCTGTTAATAGGATGTAAAACACAACAACAAAAAATCAACGTTAGTTACTTTGCCGAACTGTGCTTCAGTTACATGTATATCCAAACGTAAGTTAAGGGGAGGCTATACAGGGACAGGGATCCTATACTAATTGATGTGGTAACAAAGAATCATGTTTGCCCACAAAATGTCAAACTCTGAGGTTCCTCTTGTATGAAATATCACTGGGGAAATTTGAGTAATTGACAGGGAAACACAACAACTATTTGCCAGGTGATCCACTCAATCTAATCAGAAACTTTTACATAGATGAATTAAACCCACTTACAAATATATTTTATTCACAAGCAATATTTTTGCACCTTTATTCTGGAAATTTTATTAAGCATTTCATTTTCAGCTCACCTGGCACGAAGTAGGTCAATGTCATTTTCCTTCTCAAATTGGTAAGCTCTATTCCAAAAGCTACCAGCCAAATCTTATGAATCCATTCCTTTTAGTTCTTAAGAACAAATCCATTAAAATGTTGTTGACCTCTGTGACCTTGAAAGTAGGTCAAGGTCACTTTCATTCTCAAACTTTGTTGGGCTCTTTCCTAGGAAGCTACAAGCCAAATATAAAGATTCTATACCTTTCAGTTGTTCAGAAGAAGTCGTTTGAAGTGTCTGACACATTTGACCCCTGTGACCTTGAAAGAAGGTCAAGGTCATTTTCTTCCTCAAACTCTGCCGGGCTCTATCCCAGAAAGCCATCAATCAAATATAAAGATTCTATACCTCTCAGTTCTTCAGAAGAATTAATTTGAAATTTTGACACATTTGACCCCTGTGACCTTGAAAGTAGAGCAAGGCAATTTTCATTCTAAAACTTTGTTGGGCTCCATCCCAGGAACCAATCAGCCAAATATGAAGATTCTATACCTTTTAGTTCTTCAGAAGAAGTCGTTTGAAGTTTTTGACATATTTGACCCCTGTGACCTTGAAAGTAGGTCAAACTAATTTTCTTCCTCAAACTTTGTTGGGCTCTATCCCAGGCGGCCACCAGCCAAATATAAAGATTCTATATCCTTCAGTTCTTCAGAAGAAGTCATTAGAAGCTTTTTGACATATTTGACCCCTGTGACCTTGAGAATAGGTCAAGGTAATTTTCTTTCTCAAACTTTGTTGGGCTCCATCCCAGGAACCAATCAGCCAAATATGAAGATTCAATACCTTTTAGTTCTTCAGAAGAAGTCGTTTGAAGTTTTTGACATATTTGACCCCTGTGACCTTGAAAGTAGGTCAAACTAATTTTCATTCGCAAACTTTGTTGGGCTCTATCCCAGGAAGCCACCAGCCAAATATAAAGATTCTATACCTTTCAGTTCTTCAGAAGAAGTTGTTTGAAGTGTTTGACACATTTGACCCCTGTGACCTTGAAAGTAGGTCAAAGTCATTTTCATTCTCAAACTTTGTTAAGCTCCATCCCAGGAAGCCATCAGCCAAATATGAAGATTCTATACCTTTTAGTTCTTCAGAAGAAGTCGTTTGAAGTTTTTGACATATTTGACCCCTGTGACCTTTAAAGTAGGTCAAGGTCATTTTCGTTCTCAAACTTTGTAGGGCTCCTACCAACAAAGCTTTCAGCCAAATATCATGACTCTAGGCCTATCCGTTCTTCAGAAGAAGTTGTTTAAAGGAAAAGTTGACCGACGAGGACGGACGGACGGACGGACGACGGACGACGTCTCAGCATGCTACTGGCATCTCAGCATGCTACTGGCCAAATATCATCACCCTGGGCCTTTCGGTTATTAAGAAGAAGTCGTTTAAAGTAAAATATTGACGCCGTACGCCGGACGGACGACGACGGGCGACGGACGCCGCCCCACGGCATAAGCTCACTTAGCACTTCGTGCCAGGGGAGCTAATAACCAAAAGGCTCAGGATGTTGATATTTATCATTTATCATGCTGAGATGAAGGGCTACACAGTTTGTTCAAATGAATGACCTTCAATTATATTCAAGGTCACAGGGGTCAAATTTGTTTAAAATCTTTAAACGACCTCTTCTGAATAACCATGGGTCCCATGATGTTGCAAGTTGCATACTGAGATGAAAGGCTATATAATTTGTTCGACTTTCAATCACAGGGGTGAAATGTTTAAAAAAAAAATAACAGGGTCTTTTGAATGAATTTAATCATAAATACTGATATTTTGCCTGTAGCTTTATTTATGATCACTTTTAAGGTTACAAGTGTGAGATTTATACCAGGTGAGCGATGCAGGCCCATTGGGCCTCTTGGTTTTTTTTGCATTGGATTGAATCTTGGAATTTGGTAGGTAGTTGCACGGAATTAGAAGTCCGTGGTAGTAGCTATATACCAGCAGGCCACCAAAAACATTTTTAAATATTCTTGTGGTGGTTTTTTTTGGTGTCTTTGTATTTTCTCAAATTTGATATGTGGGTTTTACATCAAACAAAGACATGAAAACTGAACTTGATATAGATAAAACCACCAAATTAGTAGAATATATAAAACCTCGTATATAATTTAATGGGGGGGGGGGGGGGGGGGGGGGATGTACTAGCATAAATGACTTTGGGTATGTCCCCACCGGGTCCATTCCTGAAAATCTAAGGCACATATCAGCTGCAAATGGTTGAAATTGGGTGTTTTTGGGGTGTTTTTTTATTCCAAATACAAATTGACAATAAAGTACATGGAACACTTACACTTTGTTGTATTCAAATAAGCTAACTCCAGTTCTTCAGATAGATAAAATTCTCAATGCTGACATGTGACGTTTCATCAGCTGATTATGGTGCCTTTTCTCAATTTTTCCGGTCTTCGTTTTATAAATTAGATTTGCTGCCAAAAAGTATGTGTCGTTATTGTGATACCTATGTCTATGATAAATATACATATTAGACCTTATGAAGAGTTGAAATTTAATAAAGATATTTATGATATGTAAACAATGAAAAAATTCGTTTGATTCTAGATTTTTATCTATACTTTTCGACATATCAGCATATTCACTTCCGGTGTTTAAACATTATGGCGGCTGTCATTTGATTAAGAGGCAACAGCATGGACATTTCGCCGACTCAAGCGATCATGGAACGACAAAACATGGACATGGATTCAAATTCACAATTTGTTAATATCAGAGACCTTCCAGAGGAGATTTTAGAATACATGCTACGATATTTATCTCCGTATAAGGATTTAAAATCAGCAATGCTGGTTTGTCACCAGTGGCATCGACTAGTTCAAGGTACATTGTGACTCATTTCTCGGCTTTTAATTTAGAACTTGCAGAAGAAAAACGATGCATGACATGGAGCATTTTATTTTGTATCACGCTTTCATACTTAATTAACGTTTGTATTTCTCATTTGCTACTATAATATACGTGCAACGTATAAATAAACACGTGCATGAAGTGACATGGGGGATCCTCCCTTACAATCTGGAATGAAAACACATAAACTGCATTGTAGCAACTGTCAATAAATTACCTCCTTGAAACACATTCACATATTTAATACAACACTACACATTAGTGTACAAATATGTGAATTCTTACATCTAGTTTCATTTAAATTTGACAAAACATGCAACTGTTTTACTCCCATAAGTATATAGATAACGATGATACAACGGTACCAATGTCATTGAATATGTAATAGGAGCAGAAAAATGCACGGCCATATCAGGATTCGAACCCGGGACCCTCTGAACTCATAAATGGACGTCACTCTAACCAATTGAGCTACCAGGGCACCGTCGATTGACCAAGTCCAGTCCCTTTACATTCCTCCCTCCTTTAAACATAGTTTTCAACCCGGAAGACACACAAGACTAAACAGGGACCTGGAAAGAATGAGGAACTGGGTAGACAAATGGAAAGTGACATCAAAATGCAAAGCCCTGATCATGACCATCTCAAGAAAGAGGAATCCAACCAGGTCTGACATTTTCTTTGGAACCATCAAATTGGCAGAGATCTTGGGTGTCACTGTAGTTTGGAAGCTCACCTGGAATAAGCACATTTCCAACATTACAGACAGAAGCTTGGAGCCCTTAGGAAAGTTGCAAACAAACTGAATGTCAAAGGGAGAACTGCTGTTTACAAGGCCCAGGTTCGTAGTGTCATGGAGTATGCCTCACTGTGTTGGATGAATGCCTCAGCCATCAATCTTAAGCTTCTCGAATCCATCCAGGTTAAAGCCTTCAGGATTATTGGTGTGAATGAACAGCAGGAAAGACTAGCTCTAAACATCCCATCATTACATCACAGTCGTCGGTGAAGCTGCTGTAGCAGTGCTCTACAAGAAGACATGACTTAAAGACTAATAGAATCTTTCACCCCCTTGGGGGTGAGATAGGAGAATCTCAACCCGAGGGGGCAGATTCTTAAGTTGTTTGGCAACTTAAGAATCTTTCCCCGAGGGTTGAGATTCCCCTATCTCACCCACAAGGGGTTGAATGATTCTTTTTCTCTTTCCCTGTTCTCCCATTGTGTATCATATACACAATGTAATGATAACGTTACATGCTAAATTCAGGGTTGATGTGACGTTGATGGATTGTTGACGTGACATCATTGTATTGTTGAAGTGACGTCATGCCATTGTTATGAAAAGGGGAATCCCCCGTCTCAACCCTAGGGTGAGACAAGGAAATCTCACACCGGTAAAAGTGCAGATACACCTATCCAGGTTAAGAGAAAAGACTTTCTGATACTTTGACAGATGGTTGTGAATGTCAGATGTGGACGAACACCTAGTCCTATCTTTCAAAATGTCCGAGTCTGGTGTCTGCAGGGTAAAGAGGATACTCTGGCTACCCAAATGGATAGATCTTGTAAAATAGTTTTAAAATAACTGTATTATGATAAATGTTAATTATGGGAATTTAAAAAAAAAAGCAGCAACATTGTGGTGCAAAAAGAAAATCTGACTTAAGTGACAAATAGCAGGGATTGGTTTTGTTTGGTTTAGTATTGTTTAACGTCCAATCAATAGCTATAGGAAGGCCATGTAAAGCTCAGCAGCTGCACATGAAAGTGCTTTGCTTGATTAGATAATTATATGTTACACTGGCATGGGCAGTGGCTTGCTACCTGAATCAAGCAGTCATATTAAATAAGCCTTGTTTTTGAAAATATTTCTGTTTTAATTCTATGTACATTGTATGTATGAAATATTTAGTCATTGACTTTCCTCATAAATACTTAAGTAAAATCCAATTAATCTGAATCTGAAACAGATTTATACTTGAAATTAAGAACTGAGTCAAGGCAAGTCAACCATGCCTTGATTGGAACTTCTATATAAACAATTTCCTACATGTAACTAGTTTGAATGTAAGTGGTGGCCGAGTGGTTTAGGTGTCTTGACATCTATTATCACAAAAATTAAGCCCTCCATCACTGGGTCGCAGGTTCAAGGCCTAGGTTGGGCAGTCGCTAGGTACTGGCCTCAGGTCAGTGGTTTTTCTCTCTTTACTCCAGTTTTCCTCCACCACAAAAACCTGACACGTCCTTAAATCACCATAATGTCATAGCTACATGCCGGTAATAGAAATAGGATACATGTAAATAACAAACCAAGTTTGAATGTATAGATTGTATTTGATGGATGGGTTTACGTTGAATATTGTTCTATTCTTGTGATAGTTTTGTAATATCAATATCTCTTTCACTTTCATCAAAATATAGCATGTTTTTCTTCTTGCTTGCATGCCATGGAAATAATCATGACCAATTAAACAAAAAATGGAAGGCCTGAATGGATTCCCTTTGTTTGTCATCGGGTGTTCATAGTCTTTATATATATGTAAATAATCTGATCTACATGTAATATATCCCCAACGTGTTGTTCATCATTACACAGGCCGAAGGCTGACTTTGATATCTGTCTGTAAACTGTAGGTGTGCTGCACCAGATGTACCAGGACTTCCTACACAGTCTGTGGGACTGTAAGGTCAGCTGGACGGAGATCCTCCCCGAGGTCGGCTCCAACATCACAGAGCGCTACTCACACTGTGCTTGCTACTACGACAAATCAGCCTACATCTTTGGTGGCTGTACTTCTACAAATACTACCTTCAATGACCTTTGGAGGTTTGACCTTTCAACCAGACAATGGGTTCGGCCACTAGCCATAGGTTTGTGTTATATGATTATCTTATCATGCGAGATAGAGCCAACGTCAATGTTGAGTAGGTTGGGTGAGTAGGCGGGGTACTTCGCTGTGAGTGTGGATACCGAAAGGTATGCAGGGCGATTGAATAAAAAGTTGCATATAAATCCAGGTAGGTTTCAATCACAACACGCTCAAGCGTTACCAATGCGTGGGTTTTTATTACGGTCAACTAGTTTCGACTCTATGTGCGAGTCTTCATCAGGACATTTTTTCAAGATATTTCAGCCCCTGAAGTACTAAAAATGGGGTGCAGTTTTACATTGTTAGTTATTACATGACGTCATCAACATAGAGTCGAAACTAGTTGACCGTAATAAAAACCCACGCATTGGTAACGCTTGAGCGTGTTGTGATTGAAACCTACCTGGATTTATATGATTATCTTATGTTGCATCTCACAAAATGTTGGTACAATGTACGTATATCAGTAAAATAAAATATATTATTGAATGAATGCAAAGTTTGAAAGATTTGATCTTTATTTATGTAAATTTAAGTAAAATTAGAGGGCAATACATATATTCCCAAAACCTATCAGCATTACTTAATAAGTTAATTAGTGCAATGACCAACTTTGCTGAAATATGTATATATATATATCAAGGGACTCACTTTATTGAACTGGCTGGATTATTACCAACTTACAACTGTACTGTGTTATTCATTTGTATATAGTTCATTTAGTGGTGAACTGCAGAGAAAAGTGAAAAAGATATCTTCAAATATGAATTTCACCAAATAGTAGATAATATGGTCAATGTGTTTGATGAATATTTTAATAGTTACTGGTATGTACATTGATTTATGTAAATCAAGGAAGGTACCCGGTGTTATATAGGTTTACAGCCAAAATGTTACTTAATGTTTCAGGCACATATCCGTCACCAAAGGCATGTTCCAGCATGACAGTCTACAAAGACAGCCTAGTTCTCTTTGGTGGCTGGAGCCATCCTACTCCTTATCCTTTGCATCAGGTCTGTAATTTCCCAGTCTTTTCTGTGTTTCATAGCTGCTGCCCCCACCCCTCCCAACTCCTATCCCCTACATTAAAAATCCTATCTGTAGCCGTCCCAACTTCCTCTGTTTAAGCCACTTAGCCGCTTTTCTCCTTATCCCCTTAATAAAGTCTGTACCTTAATCCTCCAATATTCTCTGTCTTAGTAACTGGTGTGACCCCACTCCTTAGTCCCTGCATCTGGTGAGTAGCCCTGTGTTTTAGAGACTTGAGCCAACCCTCTTCTTATCCCCTGCATCAGGTTCATATTCGTCTTCTCAAGCCGAGGGTTACGAAGAGCATGTAGACCAGTTCGTAACCCTTGGCTAACGAAGATGGTCCATTACCTAGTACTGAGGCCATCCCACTTAAATTCTTTAAACCATTACACAGAAGTGAAGAGCATGTTAGTGTGAAAAAGTTCCAATGTTAAACCTTAGGCTTTTTTTGGTCGCTTGCAAAGCAAATTAAAAGTGACATGTTGGGATCATTCTGTGGCGGCATCTGCACAAACGATTTCCGTGCTATAGACCTTGAAATTTCTACAAATACCTGCAGTATCAATTACCCACTCAAGTTCAATTTGGACCTAAATCTCAAAATCATCATGCCCTCCATTCACTACCGAGTTTATTGATGCGTTCGATATATTTCAAACATAGAAAATATTGTTGATTTTCTTTTATGTAATAGACAACCCTACATCAAATTATGGTGTTCTTCATGGTTTTGTAATGGAACCGTAGAGTTTGTTGTTGAAAGTTTATGTTTTGATCTCCAGGCTGCACGGTTTTTCTCTGAGCTGCACATGTACAAGCCGGAGACAAACAGGTGGTTTCACATCACAACCATGTCCCCTACTAGTCCAAAGCCGACGGCTGGTCACTCAGCATCTGTAGTTAGCGACACCATGGTCGTGTTCGGAGGCTCACATGTTCCTGGAGCTGGGTAAGTTGTTCTTTAAACAACAAATCTTTGATTAGAAGCGTCATTTCTCTCTGAATCCGACATACTGTGTATGTGCCAAGATGTTTCAACTTTATACACATTAGAACTGAATGAGAATGAATTAATTTATTTATATCAACCTTAAAGAATAATTAGTTCCAATAGAAATTTGATTCTGAGAAAATATCATGTTTTTATCTGCCAACAATTACTGTCATTTTGGCTTTGTTGATGTTAATCGAGGGGTGTTAACCAGCCGCATTCATTGAAAAGGTGACTTGAAACAGTATTTGTAAGACTGTCTAGTGTTGATTTCATTTGTTGGTGACTGATTTCAATAGATGATAATTTTGACAGATTGAAATGAACATCTTGCATAAAGCATTACCTCATTATTTATTAGCTCACCGGGTCCGAAGGACCAAGGTGAGCTTATGCCATACCAAGGCATCCAACATCCGTCCGTCAATAGTTTCTTTAAACGACTTCTTCTCCTTAACCACTGATTGGAATTTAACTAAATTTGAATGGAAGCATCCCTAGGTGGCGGGGATTCAAAATTGTACAAATGGTGGGGTTGACCCCCCAGGGGGCTAAAGGGCGGGGCAAAAAGGGGGCAATTTGGCTATATTGCTACAAACAACTTCTTCTGTAGAACTATACACTGGATATCGATCATATTTAATCAAAAGCATTCATGGGAGCTGAGGGGTGGGGCCAAAAAAGGTTATTTGGCTATATTGCTTTAAGCGACTTCTTCTCTGGAACTAAGTGATGGATATCAACCATATTTGACTGGAAGCATCCCTAGGTGGTGGGGAATCAAAATTGTACAAATGGTGGGGCTGACAGCCCAGGGGGCTAAGGGCGGGGCCAAAAGGGGGCAATTTGGCTATATTGCTATAAATGACTTCTTCTGTAGAACTATGCCATGGATATCGATCATATTTGGTCGGAAGCATTTATGGGAGGCAGGGATTCAAAATTGTACAACTGGTGGGGCCAAAAAAAGTTTATTTCTTGGAAATGGTTGAGATCCCCACCATATAACCATATATACAATTGCTGGGTATAAAGAGAAGAATGCACATTTGCTTCTAGGATGGCACTAGGGTCTGGCCCCACCCTTGGAGACATAGTCCCTGGGCAATAACTTTAAAACGGTTGAGATCCCCACCCCAAATTTATATATACAAATGCTGGGCATAAAGAGACGAATGCAGTCCTGATATTATAATAGACCCTGGGGTCTGACCGAACCCCTAGGGACCTAGTTTCTTAGTCACAGCTTGGAAACAGTTGAGATCCCCACCCTATAACCATATATACAATTGCTGAGTATAAAGAGATGAATGCACATATGCTTCCAGGATGGCCTTGGAGACTTAACCCCTGGGTCATAACTTTGAAATGGTTAAGATCCCCACCCCAAAACTATAAATCTTTAAAATCCTTTTCCTTCTATACTATTGGAGGGATTTTATCCAAATTTTTCCTGGAGTATCCTTTATAAAAGGGGACTAAATTTTGTATAAACAGAGGGTGTTGCCCCTCTGGGTGAAGAGGGGTGGGGCCTAAAACTGGAATTTGAGGTTTAAGTCTTTTAAATCCTTCTTCCTCTGTACCATTGAAGGGATTTCATCAACAGTTGGCTCGGAACCTCCTTGGGCAAAGGGAACTTAATTTTGTATAAAGAGAGGGTGTGGACCCTCTTGGTGCAGAGTTGCAAGATCCAATAGGGAAATTTGAGGTTAAATTCTTTAAAACCCTCCTTGTTCAGTACCATTGGAGGGATTTTTTGTAATAAGAATAATTAACCATGGTTGCTTTATTATCCCTCTGGGCCTCACTGTCCTCACCCTCACAGTTAATCATATCTAAATAAGCTCATTTAAATAGAAAAAAAAATCTTAGTACCAGTATGAACAAATGAGGTTTACCTGGCACTTTGTGAAAATTTTGTAAAAATGTTGATTTGATTAAAATTTTAGTTGAAACATTATAAAAAAAGGACTTTTTTTGTAGGACGAATGAAGTGTGGGTGTTTGACTTCGTTGAAATATTGTGGAAAAAGAAGCAGACTGGGAGTAAAAAACCTAGTCCACGATATGGCCAAACTCAAGTAAGACTTTGGACACAGTTCCTAATAACAAAGTATTGCTGTAATTGCTCATATTATAGTGTTGTTATTGAAACAAGTTCTTAGGTTCAGGTTTAAACATAGAGATTTCAATACCTGTTCTAAAGTTAAAGTCTAGAAATCTAGTTTCCTGTTTCAGTTCTTCTAATTATTAGGTCTAGAAATAGAATTTTCTGGAGCAGTGTTTAATTTTATCTAGTTATTGATTTAAATTCAGCTATCAATTTGAATATTTCAATTCATGTGTTAACAAATGTCTTACATTTAATTATGAGTTTACTTACAAATTTGAATTATTAGTCATGCCCACAATAAACATGTTTTCGTTCAGTACCAAAAAAAAAGGTACTGCAGTTTTAAATGCCTCAAACATGTTTGAAACAGACTTTGGACATTTATATGTTTTCAGATGACCATAGATGACTCACACATTCTGATCATTGGAGGATGTGGCGGACCAAACCAGGTACTGGCCAATTTACTTATGATACTTTCCTGATGTAATTTTCTTAATATTATAGTATTTCCTTTTCTCAATATTGTAGTGTTTTTTCATGCTCCAGTGGGTTGTAAAATTGTCAAGACACCAATAATAATGACACTTTATATCTGGCAAACAACTTGTTTTGATTTTGTTTTTGTTTTTTCCAGCCTCAAATGAAGAAAAAAAGCATCTGTTAAAATAAGCACTATATGTGCACAATAGTTTTGTCATAACTTTAACTCTGAGATAGAAAGAATGATTTCTGTTGTCTGTTATTTCAGATCTTTAGTGATTGATTTCTGTTGTCTGTTATTTCAGATCTTTGGTGATTGATTTCTGTTGTCTGTTATTTTTAGATCTTTAGTGAATAGATCTTTAGTGATTGATTTCTGTTGTCTGTTATTTTTAGATCTTTAGTGATTGATTTCTGTTGTCTGTTATTTCTAGATCTTCAGTGATGTCTGGCTTCTCTCCCTTGACTGTGAACCCTGGCAATGGCAGCAGATTTATGTGATACAGCCAGAAAATGCTGCTCCCCAACTGTGGTGTCACCCAGCCTGTAAGGTATGTCAGTACGGACAGAAAATGCTGCTCCCCAAGTGTGGTGTCACCCAGCCTGTAAGGTATGTCAGTACGGACAGAAAATGCTGCTCCCCAAGTGTGGTGTCACCCAGCCTGTAAGGTATGTCAGTACGGACAGAAAATGGTGCCCCCCAACTGTGGTGTCACCCAGCCTGTAAGGTAAGTCATTACAGACAGAAAATTCTGCTCCCCACCTGTGGGGTCACCCAGCCTGTAAGGTAAGTCAGTACAGCCAGAAAATACTGCCCCCCAACTGTGGTGTCACCCAGCCTGTAAGGTAGGTCAGCACAGACAGAAAATACTGCTCCCCAAATGTGGTGTCACCCAGCCTGTAAGGCAGGTCAGTACAGCCAGAAAATACTGCTCCCCAACTGTGGTGTCACCCGGCCTGTAAGGTAAGTCAGTACAGACAGAAAATACTGCTCCCCAAATGTGGTGTCACCCATCCTGTAAGGTAAGTCAGTACAGACAGAAAATAATGCTCCCCAACTGTGGTGTCACCCAGCCTGTAAGGTAAGTCAGTACAGACAGAAAATGCTGCTCCCCAACTGTGGTGTCACCCATCCTGTAAGGTAAGTCAGTACGGACAGAAAATACTGCTCCCTAACTGTGGTGTCACCCATCCTGTAAGGTAAGTCAGTAGGGACAGAAAATACTGCTCCCTAACTGTGGTGTCCCCCAGCCTGTAAGGTAAGTCATTACAGACAGAAAATACTGCTCCCCAACTGTGGTGTCCCCCAGCCTGTAAGGTAGGTCAGTACAGACAGAAAATACTGCTCCCCAACTGTCGTGTCACCCAGCCTGTAAGTTAAGTCTGTACAGACAGAAAATACTGCTCCCCAACTGTGGTGTCACCCAGCCTGTAAGGAAGGTCAGTAAGGACAGAAAATACTGCTCCCTAACTGTGGTGTCCCCCAGCCTGTAAGGTATGTCAGTACGGACAGAAAATGCTGCTCCCCAAATGTGGTGTCACCCAGCCTGTAAGGTAAGTCATTACAGACAGAAAATACTGCTCCCCAACTGTCGTGTCCCCCAGCCTGTAAGTTAAGTCTGTACAGACAGAAAATACTGCTCCCAAACTGTGGTGTCACCCAGCCTGTAAGATAAGTCAGTACAGCCAGAAAATACTGCCCCCCAACTGTGGTGTCCCCCAGCCTGTAAGGTAGGTCAGTACGGACAGAAAATACTGCTCCCCAACTGTCGTGTCACCAAGCCTGTAAGGAATGTCAGTACGGACAGAAAATACTGCTCCCCAGCTGTGGTGTCACCCAGCCTGTAAGGTAAGTCATTACAGACAGAAAATACTGCTCCCCAACTGTGGAGTCATCCAGCCTGTAAGGTATGTCAGTACGGACAGAAAATACTGCTCCCCAACTGTCGTGTCCCCCAGCCTGTAAGTTAAGTCTGTACAGACAGAAAATACTGCTCCCTAACTGTGGTGTCCCCCAGCCTGTAAGGTAGGCCAGTACAGACAGAAAATACTGTTCCCCAACTGGGGTGTCACCCAGCCTGTAAGGTAAGTCTGTACAGACAGAAAATACTGCTCCCTAACTGTGGTGTCCCCCAGCCTGTAAGGTATGTCAGTACGGACAGAAAATTCTGCTCCCCAACTGCGGTGTCACCCAGCCTGTAAGGTAAGTCTGTACAGACAGAAAATACTGCTCCCCAACTGTCGTGTCAACCAGCCTGTAAGTTAAGTCTGTACAGACAGAAAATACTGCTCCCTAACTGTGGTGTCCCCCAGCCTGTAAGGTATGTCAGTACGGACAGAAAATCCTGCTCCCCAACTGTCGTGTCACCAAGCCTGTAAGGAATGTCAGTACGGACAGAAAATACTGCTACCCAACTGTGGTGTCACCCAGCCTGTAAGGTCAGTCAGTACAGACAGAAAATGCTGTTCCCCAACTGTGGTGTCACCCAGCCTGTAAGGTATGTCAGTACGAACAGAAAATACTGCTCCCCAACTGTGGTGCCACCCAGCCTGTAAGGTAAGTCGGTACAGCCAGAAAATACTGCTCCCCAAGTACGGACAGAAAATGCTGCTCCCCAACTGGGGTGTCCCCCAGCCTGTAAGGTAGGTCAGTACAGACAGAAAATACTGTTCCCCAACTGTGGTGTCACCCAGCCTGTAAGATAAGTCAGTACAGCCAGAAAATACTGCTCCCCAACTGTGGTGTCACCCAGCCTGTAAGGTAAGTCGGTACAGCCAGAAAATACTGCTCCCCAACTGTCGTGTCACCCAGCCTGTAAGGTAAGTCGGTACAGACAGAAAATACTGCTCCCCAAATGTGGTGTCACCCAGCCTGTAAGGTAGGTCAGTACAGACAGAAAATACTGCTCCCCAACTGTGGTGTCACCCAGCCTGTTCTTGAGGTCAGTACAGCCAGAAAATACTGATTTCAGTCAAATATGTCAATTAAATTCATTGAATTCATTTAATAGCAATCATGAAAACCATGAATGATTATGCTCAACAAATCTGTCATGTTATTATACAGTATGCTGCAGACGATAATAATGTCACAATGTACTTGTTACAAAGATAAGAGACTGTGTTTGTGATTATTTATTGATTATGCCCAACATTCTTGTATGTTCTATTGAACCGGGTAAAAAATATTTGCATATAAAATTAAATTAGGTTGATGATTCATTTTCTGTATACAGTGATTGTTTCTTTAAATGTGTTGTGTTTGTTGTAGGTTGGAGATATGATAGTAGTCCTGAGTAAGCCCAATAAACCGCTACAGTCCTCCAAGGATAATACCCGGGAAAATCAGGCCACAATGCGTCCTACCTTCAGGGGAAACCGAGTGTGGGTCCCTCCAAGGGGAGATAATTCACAACAAGCCTCACCCTCAGAAAATCGCAATAGGGCCCGGCCCATGCTTGTATCAGACAGTGATGATAGTTCTGGTGCAGAGAGTGAGGATAACATGCCAAGTCAGGGAGGTCAAAGACCAGAGTTCAAACATCCCTCATATTTACAGCTAAGGTCATCAAGGTCAAGAGGTCAGCTGAATCAATCTCCTAGAGCAAAAGGGGGTCACTTGTCACCTAACAGACTTCAAGGTCAGGGACCTATTCCAAGCGGAATGATAGGAGATGCTGCTGAGCCTGGGCCTTCAGAGGAGGGGGCATGTGGAGGCACATCTAGTCTGAGGCCAGGGGAGCCCTCGGTACGTCCTAATGCTATGAAAAATAGACAAAGACAATTAGAGGCACTGAGGAAGTTTGAGGAAAAATTGCGAGAGAGTCGCATTGGACAGTCATCCTCATCTGGAAGGGGACAAGGGAATGTGTCTTCAGGCGTAGGGGGAGGCAGCACCGCTAACTCTCGTGATAATCGTGTTGCCATGCATTTACATGTTCTGGACATAAGTGATGTGATCAAGACAAAGTCAGCCACATGGCGGCCTATCAATGAAAACATTTCTGTTAATGCTCCCGAGGAAACAATATTCTACTCGCTGGTAAAAGGTCGAGGAGAACTGATTGTCTTCGGTGGTATTCAGCGGGACATCCAGTCCATGCAGCGTGGTATGGATGTTAAACCACAAGTTGTTAGTAACAGTCTCTATATCGTTTCTCCTCGTAAGCTGTATTTATAACTAGAGGAAAGTGTTTATCGTCTCGCTAACATTACATACCGCCAGACTATACTGCGGAATTCTGACACCGGGGCAATTCTGATTTGATTAGAGTTACTAGCTGAACCACAGATGTTCTACAGCAAAAAAAGAAATTTGCAACTGTGTGCTTACCCTTCAAACTGAGTTGGGGCTTGTTACTAGTGTTCATTTATAAGCTCTGCCTTCAGTGCGGTCCAAGTGTGTTCGTTTATCATGGAATGTTTCTGCGCCAGATATATAAATGCAACCTTAATTCTTGATTTTCTTGATCAGATTATTCTGACATAAGTCATTTGTAAATTATTGTATTGTTATGCTTCCAATGCGTTCATAATTTTTTGACAGCATTCATTGATATGTACAATATTTTACCGTTTTGTGACACAAGAAGTGAGAATAAACAATCTCCCAGTCTTACTTGTTAAAAGCATATCCATACTGAAATTAATTTAGCTTAAATTTTAAGAAGGGTTTTTTTTGTGTTTAACATGATGATACAAATCTTTTATGAGGTCACCAATTTTTCACAAAAATGACAGCAGGTATTTGTATAATAGATGTCCCAATTTTATGATTTATGTAAGATTCTCTTGATTTAGTAACTCTCCCTGTGCATGGAACACTGTGGCTAAAGTAGGTAAATTTTGTACCGACAATGTACAGTAGATTTTGCTTAATGTCACTTCTCATTTGTCAGAGGAAAGTGTGATATTAACCATACATCCTTATAGTAGATATGATACATGCCTAGTCCTAGCGTCTATAATAGCTAGTCCTAAGTTTTGTGTTTTGTCTGGTTAAGAAGCCTGGAGTGTTATTATGAACAATTACAATTATTGTTTTTAGAATTTAATTGTTTTACTTTATGCCAAATGTTAATTGATTATTTATATTTTACAAGAGCAAGTAAATGTATGTAGTCAACAGCTTTTCTTAAAATAGCAACATTGTCATTTGTAAATTGTTGGCTATGTTTTCTGCAGGAATATTGATTATGATACATTGCTATAATTGGTATATATACTCACAGCAAAACACTTTTTGTGTTTTGAAAAAAATATTTCGTATCATTAGTGTACACAGTTCAATTTGATAAAAATTAAAATTGTGTGTCATCATTTAGATACTGGTGCATGTGTGTAGACACAAAAAGTCAAACAAAGCTACTCTAATTGATGTAAGGTTTTAAGTCTTTTGGCTAAAAATAGCTGATTATTTTTAATGTCTAACTTCAGGTGTAATATCACTTATTTCCAGTTACCTAGTAAGTGCCATATAAGAAGTTTCACAAATACGCTTCCTCATTTAAATTTCACGACTTTTTGAAGAGTGGTATCAGTCAATCATGAAAGGGATATACAGATGTACCCAGGATAATCCCCTGCGACTAATATCCAAACGTTCAGATAGAATTTTTGGTATCATGTGCATATTTGTTTGGGTAACGATAGGCCAATATTTTCCAGACAAAGTGCTTGATGCATGTATGGCCCTATTATACGATAATCGGTGAAATATAATTATGTTACTGGGTTTTGATATAATGTCTATTGTTGATGTTTGTAGTCGGTGAATATATCTTAATCATTTTGTTGACATGTTCTATCGACGCTTGTCCTGATAAGTGACACCGTTATGTTCATAACACATTCATAACAGACATACATGTACTTTATTATCAAGCTGGTCAGTATTTAATACCTCATCCAACTTTCATAGTTAAAAGACTCGTGGACATGGGAGTATAGTATATCTAATCCAATCAATTACAACTATCATCATTACAACCTTTATGTTTGTGATTGAACACAGAAAGGGAGCATGCCAACTTCTTCATTTAAGTTTTGATAGATACTTGGACTGACACATTTAAATTTTGATAGGTACTTGGACTGACACATCTAAGTTTTGATAGGTACTTGGACTGACACATCTAAGTTTTGATAGGTACTTGGACTGACACATCTAAGTTTTGATAGGTACTTGGACTGACACATCTAAGTTTTGATAGGTACTTGGACTGACACATCTAAGTTTTGATAGGTACTTGGACTGACACATCTAAGTTTTGATAGGTACTTGGACTGACACATCTAAGTTTTGATAGGTACTTGGACTGACACATCTAAGTTTTGATAGGTACTTGGACTGACACATTAAAAAGGAACAGTTATAGCAACTTCTGCCCGGTATATGTACTGCACTTTTTATGGTGAAATCTGACAAAAAAATGGCTATTCGGACTCGGATGGTTATATCACAGGCATTTTCAAGTGTGCTGTGACCCATATCAGTATATAGTATATGTGTATTTCAGACATTTGTAATGAACCCCTATGTTTATACACATACCCCGGTTTATAACTTCATGGTACCATCACACCCACTGGCTATGATGTCAGTACTGTAACATTGTACTGTGCAACTGACATAAAGTTGAATAGATTCAACCAAAGCTCACATCAAGTCATCAGAATGACTAAGGATCACATTTGTTGATAAACATCAAATGAATTACTATTCTGATCTTGATATAACACGGAGTTGCAAATTCAACCTTTCAAACTTTCGTATCGGAGAAACTGTGTATACATATTTGGAAAAAGTACTCAAAACGATTCAATTTGGTAAAATAAAATGCCATAGTTTTATCTGTTTTATAGATTGACTTGATTGAATTTGAGCAAAGAGCAAGATGTAGTCAGAGTTCTGCTCGTGTCAAAAAGAGAAAAATGATGGTGAAAAAATCCCTCTGAAGTACTGTATAGTGGTTATATTTTGTGTGGGTTTTGATTTCGCTATATTCGCACTTGGACTAATATCCGCGAATTCTAAACACTAAACAAAATTCTTTGCACAACACATGGGATTCGCTTGCACATGCAGCGAAATTTAACCCCCGCAAATAATTGACTCCGCAAATTTAAAGCACTATACAGTATGCGGACTTAGCAAGTATGATAACTTATACTTGATATAATGTAACTTTACACACAACCATAATATGAATACATATAAATGTGCTGATAAATGAATTATAGTTCTGTCATTGATGTACATGTTACTGCTAAGTTTACATCAAGGGTCATTATGACCTGTAATTGTGTAATTAGATAGTACTTGCTAACCTTTTGATATTTCCATTAATTATTAAAATTTGATCCCGTTGACTCTTAGGTTTCATACACCATGACGTTTATCGGAAAAGCTGAAACTAGAAACAGGTTTCCACTATTCCGTCTTTGCGTATTGCAGAGTTATCTTTTCTTGGGAGCAGGGATTGATTGTTACGTCAATTGTTTGTGAGAGAAACGTCATCAATTTTTGAGAAAACGACGTAATTTTCACACACAGACCAATGACGTAACAATCAATCCCTGTTCTCAAGAGAAGATAACTCTGCAATACACAAAGACGGAATATCATTTGATAAATTTTCCCTGAAATTGGAATTTATGATAAAAAAAATAAAAAGTAAATTGGCCACAATACAATTCTCTCTTTTGTCTTTGAAAAGAAACACTATTATACTGGTAGCTGTTTATATTGTATATTGTGTATAGGCTGTTTAAGGGACCCTCGTACAATGAAATCAGTTAGTGTTTCACTATGGTCACCTTACACAGATATTATTTATCGATGTTAGAGATATCTACCCATCCGCAATACTCAAGGGGTTACGCTCACTTTCATTCTCTGCACCACAAATCCACTCAGTTTCACTGCGACCACAAGATTCTTTTGATATACATGTACATCGAAGAATCAATTTAGTCGTCTCATCCACAAGGTGGCACACACTGAGCCTTCAATTTTCGGACATATTCCAGGGATACAGAGGGCGTAAGTGAGCGTAACCCTCTGGAGAATCGCAGATGATATCTACCATGACTTGTTATAGAGATGATACTCCATATATATCTGTACCTGTCAACGTTAGAAATGTTTCTGTAAACCTACCTGTTTTTAGCAGTACTAACAAATGACAAAAATGAGATAAGGCTATTTACTGCATAATATGCGAGTTTACAATACTTGTGGCATTTCCATCTACTCAGGAGGGACATTCATCTAGTCCAAGATTTTATGTATCATATCAGTAGAGCTATCATGATGTAACGTAAACTACTGCACTATCAAACTTTTCATTCATAAAAGTAGTCACTATTTACTATGACATATCATTTGAGATATTTAGCACACTGCAGTCCAACATAATAATATAATTTTTTACATCTTCAGTACTGTAGAACCACACTGTAATGAACTTTCAATAATCAGGTACCAATTTTGTTCTGGAAATTTTGGAAACTGTTTCTTTTTTTTTCTTTCTTTCTGGATACCATGTTGGAAATCAAAGTGTAATGTTTTCACTTCAAGAAAGATTTTATTGTAATTATGAAAATATATGTCTTGATTTTAAAAATAGAACTGATTGAGACAATGTTTGAGAAATGTTAATGTTTCTAATTAAAATATACACAGCTGTATCCGGTATATGAAAAACGCCCATTAGTGAGTACACTGTATTACCAAAATATTGAAATAAAATTTCTTGCAAATCAGAAACAGTTATTGCTGTTATTTATATTTTTGGGTCTGTTTTGGTAAATACTGAGGAATGTACAAATGTATGCTTATCAAAATAAAATTATGACAATTTCCTATAGACCCATGCTGTGTGTAATTTGACTTTATCTTATCGAGGGGAAAGACAGTAACACAGACTCTTGGTACAGGATCTTATTGGGTGGCCAAGGCAGAAACAGGATCTTATCTTAGTAAAGGGTCTAACGTTCTTTGTACAGGACCTTAATGATGGGAAAGGCAGTAATAAAGGATCTTGTCAAGGGGAAAGGCCATGACACAGGCTCTTGGTACAGGATCTTGTCAAGGGGAAAGACAATGACACATAATCTAGTTACAGGATTTTGTCAAGGGGAAAGGCCATGACACAGGCTCCTGGTACAGGATCTTGATAAGGGTAAAGGCCATGACAGGATCTTGTCAAGGGGAAAGACAATATAAAACAGACTCTTCGTACAGGATCTTATAATCATGGGGAAAGCTAATGACACAGACTCTTGGTACAGGATCTTATACTCAAGGGGAACGCTAATGACACAGACTCTTGGTACAGGATCTTGCCATGCCATGGGTAAAACAATGTCATATGCTTTTGGTACAGGATCTTGTCAAGGTGGAAGGCCATGACACAGGCTCTTGGTACAGGATCTTGTCAAGGGGAAACACAATGACACAGGCTCTTGGTACAGGATCCTGTCAAGGGGAAAGGCCATGACATTGGCTCCTGGTACAAGATCTTAGTAATAAGGGGAAAGACCATGACACAGGCTCTTGGTACAGGATCTTAATAAGGGTAAAGACAATGACACAGGCTCTTGGTACAGAATCTTATCAAGGGAAAAGACAATGGCACATCATCTTATCAAGGAGAAAAGCAATGACAACAGCTACTTGTACAGGATCTTGTCAAGGGAAAAGCAATGACACAGGCTCTTGGTACAGGATCTTATCAAGGGAAAAGACAATGACACATAATCTTGGTTCATGTCTTATCAAGGGAAAAAGCAATGACAACAGCTCTTTGTACAGGATCTTGTCAAGGGAAAAGCAATGGCACAGGTTCTTGGTACAGGATCTTATCAAGGGAAAAGACTGACACATAATCTTGGTACAGGATCTTATAAAGGGGAAAAGCAATGACAACAGCTCTTTGTACAGGATCTTGTCAAGGGAAAAGCAATGACACAGGCTCTTGATATAAGACTATCAAGGGAATGACAATGACACATAGGTTAAATTCCCGTATCCTAGTTGAAACGGTACGTGTGGCACAGAAATTTTCCACGATAAACGAACACACTTGGACCGTGCTATAAGCAGAGCTAAAAATGCACAGTTTTGGAGAATAAAAAACAGTGTTTCAAGAATATTATGACCTTTTTTCATCCGTCCACTGAATCATATAACGTATCTTAAAAACTATGTGTGACTTGACATTGTTTTAGAAATAAATAACGCAAACTGGCAATAGTTAGCATTTTAGTTTCGGCCAGGTACGTCTGGACCCCTCACTCTACACGTGCCAAATTTTCCTGAGGTCAGCCTCAGTCCAAATCTGTACCTCTTTACAGGTTCAACCGGATATGCGAATGTAGCACTAATCTTGGTACAGGATCTTATCAAGAGGAAAGGCAATGACACAAGCTACTTGTACAGGATATTATCAAGGGAAGGCAATGAAACAAGCTACTTGTACAGGATATTATCAAGGGAAAGGCAATGTAACAAGCTACTTGTACAGGATCTTATCAATGGAAAGGCAATGAAACAAGCTACTTGTACAGGATATTATCAAGGGAAAGGCAATGACACAAGCTACTCGTACAGGATCTTATCAAGGGAAAGGCAATGACACAAGCTACTTGTACAGGATATTATCAAGGGAAGGCAATGAAACAAGCTACTTGTACAGGATAGTGTCAAGGGAAAGGCAATGACAACATTTTTTGTACAGGTTGCTATAAGCTCTGTCCAAGAATTAACAAAAATCATTATTACCAGGTTTCTGTGGAATAATAAAATCCAGTTTGTCGAAGACTTCTCAGTCACTTAATAACCATAATGCCTTTTCTATATTGGATTTGTGTCCTTTTATCTCTGAAATTCATAGATAGAATGTACTGAGACTTGAAAGACTACAAATCAAAGATACAGAGCACAAGAATATGTACATAAATGGTCTTCATGCAATAAACAGAATATAACAAAACATCAGTAGGAGTACATTTAAAGGCTTCACGATGGAAGATCAAAGGTCTAAGTCATAAGGTCAAATGCATACTTTGAGACAGAGATCCCTGGCAGTAATAGCACCAATAAGTAATTTGAATTGCAAGATATTAAAACTTTCTCAACAATTTGTGAGAAAATTCATTTGTGAATGAAATTTTCTATGAATTCTATTTATATCATTACGTTTACTATTGAAATGGCAACACTATAATTGAGAACAGTCAAATATTTGCAAGGAAAATTACAGGAATAGTTGACAAAATGAAATGATTTACAGAATTCTTTAGGAAGAGAAGAGGGTTTATTTCTGCATTATCTGTTTTATATACAACTAAACACGCAAGAACAGTTTAACCTGTTTATTACTACAGTTATAATACATACAAGCTACAAGTTTGGCGTATCAGGGGCTACTCACTCTATACCAAAACGATTAAACTTACTAATAGGATATTTAAAATTTAAAGAATCTGGACTCTGAGGTGTCCCAGAGTAGCTAGCTACATGATCGAGCAAGACTCCAAAGATACAGAGAAGCAACTAGACCCTGGACGATTCCAGAGAAGCTACTAGACTCTGCGAGCGACCCTGGAGAAGCTGCATGAGAAATGGAATATTCAACGACTACGGCTAGACCCTCAACGATATGAGAGAAGCTGAATATGTTAGCTAGACCCTCAACGATATGAGAGAAGCTGAAACATACTGTCGTAAAATACTACATGTATAATATTATTATAAGATTGGGGGTAGAATTCCCCAAGAATTAAATGCCAAAATTAAACTATATGTTTTAAAATTAAGAGTGAGTAGCCCAAACAATTAAAACAAAATCAGGAGACCAACTGAGATGACATTCATATGACAGTTTAAGGGTATAGCAAAACCAAAGCACCAAAGTAATGTTATAGCATACGTATATGGTATTACAATCATATATAAAGTACAGATTATGTATATATATTACATGAATAAACAGTACCATTACAGGTGCTGAAGGGGATGGCGGGTGGGAATGCACAACAATCTCCTTCAATGATTCAGAAAACTATGCTGTGGGGGCTCCAAATCCCTAACAGGGCATTCCCTCAGGCAGACGCTGATTGGTCAATCAGCAGCATCCCTCTACTCTCATTAACATACATGCTAATTGGCAACTACATAAATACATACGACCTACATTACAGAAAACAGAAAACATAGGCAGCAAGGCAAACTCATTGTATATAAACTATAGTTTAATATTAAAATATCAAACTATCATTTTATATACAACTAAACACGCAAGAACAGTTTAACCTGTTTATTACTACAGTTATAATACATACAAGCTACAAGTTTGGCGTATCAGGGGCTACTCACTCTATACCAAAACGATTAAACTTACTAATAGGATATTTAAAATTTAAAGAATCTGGACTCTGAGGTGTCCCAGAGTAGCTAGCTACATGATCGAGCAAGACTCCAAAGATACAGAGAAGCAACTAGACCCTGGACGATTCCAGAGAAGCTACTAGACTCTGCGAGCGACCCTGGAGAAGCTGCATGAGAAATGGAATATTCAACGACTACGGCTAGACCCTCAACGATATGAGAGAAGCTGAATATGTTAGCTAGACCCTCAACGATATGAGAGAAGCTGAAACATACTGTCGTAAAATACTACATGTATAATATTATTATAAGATTGGGGGTAGAATTCCCCAAGAATTAAATGCCAAAATTGAACTATATGTTTCAACATAGAGTGAGAGCCCCCAATAAATAATAATAGAATTTATAAAGGATCTTAAAAACAACTGAAACAGTTGGTAGTCAATACCCTAAGTATTTTTTTTTTTGATATCCAAAACCCAATAAAAACTGGAAATCATAAATATCTGTCCCAGGCCGAAAAAGAAAAAAGAAAACCCAACCATGCTGTTCTAAGATCGGGAGGACATCTTCTGCTGAGCTCGGCAGATGGTAGCAGGATCTATGCGAATGTAACGTATGAAACAATCAGATGACCACCTACTAAGGGTCTGTATAACGTGATCTTCCACCCCAGCTGCTGCGGCTGAGGTACTGGCTCCGATACGAAAAGAATGACTATTAAAGGGCTGATTATCAATGCCAATCCGAGACAATGTCACCTATAAACATGATATAAACGTATGACGCATAAGAGGTCTAGCAAGGTGAACCTAGTCTACAATCAAAGGAGCTGGAGGAACAGCACCTTACGATAACCTGAGATTCAAGTATTTACTCATATAGTAAACACAGGTTTTAAGACACTCTTTTCATAAATATTAATATCTACTCCTCTGCCGAATGGCCTACATGGGTCTGTCTTAAGACGACCTCAAGGTGAGAGTATAGCAGGACAAATCTGGTTAAACACAAATATCGCAAATACGAATGAAATTGGTATCACATATTGATTACATGAAAACTTGCCACATTCTAAAAACCATAAAAAGCTGCTTTAAAATACATGATAACATGAGATCAAAAAAAAAAAGAGGGTTAAACATACCATGCTGTGTAATAGCATCCACATTTAGTTACTAATGTACATGTTATAGGAAGACGTTTAAAAAGCAGTATTCACTTGCGTCTTCTTGATAGCACGCAAAATGTACGACAGTCTAAGGGTGTTGGCAGTAGGGTCACCCAATTTCTTTTTAATGTAATGAAACCTGATACCAGCCTGGTACAATTTAATGGTGTTAAATTTGAGATGCAAAGCCTTCTGACAATGTGTAACAAAGTTGCGCATCCGGGGCTACTCCCTCCAACAGCTAGACTCTGAAAATGTCTCCACTCCAGAGAAGCGACTAGACTCTGGTTGTGAACACTCCTAGAGAAGCCATGATGCTGGACTCTGAAAATGTCTTCAGAGAAGCGATTAAAACTCTGATTGTGAACACCCCTAGAGAAGCCATGATGCTAGACTCTGAAAATGTCTTCAGAGAAGCGACTACCAAGCCCAGAGAAGTGAACAGCTAGACTCTGAAAATGTCTCCAGAGAAGCGACAAGACTCTGATTGTGAACACCCCTAGAGAAGCCATGATGCTAGACTCTGAAAATGTCTTCAGAGAAGCGACTACACAGCCCAGAGAAGTGAACAGCTAGACTCTGAAAATGTCTCCAGAGAAGCGACTAGACTGATTGTGAACACCCCTAGAGAAGCCATGATGCTAGACTCTGAAAATGTCTTTAGAGAAGCGACTACCAAGCCCAGAGAAGTGAACAGCTAGACTCTGAAAATGTCTCCAGAGAAGCGACAAGACTCTGCTTGTGAACACCCCTAGAGAAGCCATGATGCTAGACTCTGAAAATGTCTCCAGAGAAGCGACTAGACTCTGATTGTGAACACCCCTAGAGAAGCCATGATGCTAGACTCTGAAAATGTCTCCAGAGAAGCGACTAGACTCTAATTGTGAACACTCCTAGATATAGAGAAGCCATGATGCTAGACTCTGAAAATGTCTCCAGAGAAGCGACTAGACTCTAATTGTGAACACTCCTAGAGAAGCCATGATGCTAGACTCTGAAAATGTCTTCAGAGAAGCGACTACACAACTCAGAGAAGTGAACCGCTAGACTCTGAAAATGTCGCCAGAGAAGCGATTATACTGATTGTGAACAACCCTAGAGAAGCCATGATGCTAAACTCTTAAAATGTCTTCAGAGAAGCGACTACCAAGCCCAGAGAAGTGAACAGCTAGACTCTGAAAATGTCTCCAGAGAAGCGACTAGACTCTGATTGTGAACACCCCTAGAGCAGCCATGCTGCTAGACACTGAAAATGTCTTCAGAGAAGCGACTACACAGCCCAGAGAAGTAAACAGCTGGACTCTGAAAAAGTCTCCAGAGGAGTGACTAGACTCTGATCGTGAAAACCACTAGAGAAGCCATGCAGGATGAGAGCAGCTAGACTCCTGTGAAACCAGAAAAGCTGCAACCAGAAATGGTTTTATTGGCCCGGTCTAGTAAAGGATGTTAAGAACTGGTGTAAGGCCTGTGACTCATGTGCCCGCAGGAAGTCTGGTCCTACAAGAGGCCGAGCCCCTCTGTCCTCTTCGGTTCCAGTGAGGGCTCCATTAGAGCGAATTGCTATATAAAATGTACACCCTAGGTGGGCTTCAAACTATGGAGAATGGAAATCATTACATTATAGTGGTGGGAGATTGTTTCTACAAGTGGGCGGAAGCATATGAAATCACACCGCACAAACAGTAGCTGACAAATTAGCCACAGAGTGTATCTGCATGATTTGGTGCACCTGTCGGTATCCATACAGATCAAGGTCGTGAGTTCGAAACTGACCTATTCAAAGCTATTGAGAGAAGTTAGGGATAGATAAAACTAGTACAACCCCCTACAATCCGATGGACTTGTGGAAAGGTTGAATCGTACCCTAATTCAAATGCTATCGGCCTTCGTCAATGAAAATAGGAATGATCACTTACCCTATGTGATGATGGCGTATGCGTATAGTGCCACTAGGCATAGTAGTACTGAATGTAGTCCAAACCTAGTTATGTTGGGTCGTGAGTTGTCATGTCCTCTAGATATTAAGTGGGCTTACCAGCAGAAAATGAACAAATGAATTGAATTTTTACGATCGCGGCGTGGCACATGTGTGTATTAGCATGTAAAGTGAAGAAAGCGTCGCCAGATAATATCGTTACAATTACCTGCTAAAGTAAGCGACATCAGAAGATGTGTTATTAGTAAGGCTTTTATTGATATACCTTCCAAATTTCAGCTCGATATTTGAAAAAATGACCGAGTTATAATAAATTTATCATTACAATCGGCGTTTGAGTTGTACATGGGAAACTAGGAGAAGCTGCACTTGACAGAAAATGCACTATGATCGGAAATCAGAGGAGAAGAAATACTGAAAATGGAAGTATGTGTGCACGTGTGATGAGGTAGAGTGGAGTGATGAAGTAGATAGACACTGAGATTAGAGTAGCTCCCAGTATTCCAGGGAGATACCTCCACGTCAGACTAGGGTTGGCAGGAATGTGAAGCCGTCAAGTAGATACTCTCCATAGTAGCCTTGTGGTTGCGTGAATTCGTCCTCGAAACGTCTGTATGCCGCACCCGGAGTGTACTCCTGTTGTGGTTCACTGATGTGGCCATCAGTCCCTCTCGCGCTACCGGCGGCTGCTGCCACTGGAAGCCTGGATTGGGATTCTATTCTATTTCCAGTCGCTGATAGCACTCCTGTAGTGTAGCTACACTATCTGTTAAGCTTGTACCAAAGAGTAAATGGTTATTCCTACTCGACGACTCGGATTCGTGTTGATATGCAGTGGTGTTTGTTGTTACAGACTATCGTGAAACTTCCTGTCCGCCATCTTGCCGCGATGCATTATGGTATACCGCAACTCTCCTGTGATGTGCGACTGGGGCAGAAGTTCTCGCTTCCCGTAACTTCTTAACTAACCCCATACGCCGAGATCAAAACATAAACGGAACGTTGAGAGAATAATCCAGGGTCGTACGGCACAGGCCTCGTATTCCTGCCCATTGTAAACAAAACGTCTTCGACGATAGTAACAAAGTATTCTGTACAGTTACGTAAACAGCACAAAGTTTAATCACGAAGGCACAGCGTACACAACGTCGGTAGGTCTATACGAAGCACTCAGGCGTGGTTTAAAGGAAACACGTCACATAAACAGTTGCGGGGAGGCTAGTACGAACAGAAACACTTGAGAAATCATGTTACAAAGTACGTTCCAAGATGGCGATAACGCTTCTAACTCCTCGGGAGGAAAGTCCAAAGAGGTTACGGTAACCAAGATAGACCTTAACTGTAGCTAGTAGGGTGTCCTTTTTAGCCAAATATCGTTAGTGACTATATTACACAGGTAAATCCAAGGATGTTCCTTAGTTTTTCAAGGAATTTTAAACGTGAAAAGCCGAGAAATAATGCACAAAAATATCCTTCAACGATTCAGAAAACTATGCTGTGGGGGCTCCAAATCCCTTCCCTCAGGCAGACGCTGATTGGTCAATCAGCAGCATCCCTCTACTCTCATTAACATACATGCTAATTGGCAACTACATAAATACATACGACCTACATTACAGAAAACAGAAAACATAGGCAGCAAGGCAAACTCATTGTATATAAACTATAGTTTAATATTAAAATATCAAACTATCATTTAATGTGCTTGTACATCAAAGCTATCTTAGACGAGATTACCTACCCGTATATGTATGATTTAATGATGTGGCATTATTACTGTGACATATATAATTAAACAATTTTTTCAGCAAAAAACAGTAATAAATTCAACTTTGCTTTAAAGAATTTCTCCTTTTCTTATTTTTGTGTTTCTCTATCTTATAGAAACCGCGTACAATTTACCTGTCAGTAAAAAGATAACTTATTTATCAGTTAAAGTTGCTATTGGGGGACAAATCCTCGCGGGGACACAAATAGTATTGAGAGAAATATTAAATGCCAAATTAAGCATGCTGTTTTTAATTTCTACAGCAAGGTTGGCTTAAAAAATCAATATAAAGGTGTTGTTTCAAAGACAAAATAAATGTGCTAGCACCAGTGGTCAAACCAGGGATCATTTAGTCAGTTCTAGAGATTCTACTGCAGAGCCGAGCAGTCACTACTCGTCCTAGCTTCATTATCCTACATAAAATTAGAGATAGTTTTGTCTCTTTGTTGCAGATTGTGCATACACTACACTGTAATCAACAAGGAATACAAACAAACAAGCTACCTTTGTATGCAGGTATACACAGACAAGCTACCTTCGTATACAGGTATACACAGACAAGCTACCTTCATATACAGGTATACACAGACAAGCTACCTTTGTATACATGTATACACAGACAAGCTACCTTCGTATACAGGTATACACAGACAAGCTACCTTCGTATACATGTATACACAGACAAGCTACCTTCATATACAGGTATACACAGACAAGCTACCTTCGTATACAGGTATACACAGACAAGCTACTATATTATCATCCTCATTCCCATGGGGGAATTACATAAGCGTAAGTAGTGGTAAGTATAATGACTTCTCCCTGAGACCCATGATGCCATATTATAAACAGATACCAGTTTTATACTCAAACATTGTTTTATTACCACTTTATACACAAATCATAGGACAAAAGCAAATGACAAGTTACCAAAAAAAATTCATACATGTCAATCGATTACATTGCCATAACATTAAAAAAATATTGTGTACACATTAATGTTGATCGCTCCATTACATTTATAAGTTAGTCCATGTTGATCTACAAATCTTGTGCTTCTGCACAAGTTACATTGATGAGTTTAGTATGAAATGTTTTTAAAATGTGCGATAAATTGAGTTTTGTTAAAATTCCAGGATTTCTTTCAAGGTTCTATCTTCTCTGCAATCTTCGACATATTTATTGAATGTAACATTTTAACCACTTCCCCCACTTCTAACAATCCAAATTGTTTTCGCCCTCTGTAGGTCATGATCATGTGGTAGAAGGTTTTTGACCTCGGCTGTTCCAGTCGGTTACCCTTGGTGTCTAACGTGTTGGCTACATCACGACCCAGGAGAGTTTGCACTAAACAAAAGGGATAGCGTATAAAATTGACGTAAATTATTATGTTACAGAAAATTACTCATGTATAAACAGCAGGCCAACATGCATAGCCAAGTAATGTCAATATTGTTTACTTATGTCATATTTTATTACATTTACATTGGTACTTTATTAAAGTATACAATTAACTAGCATATAAGAATATATAGCTATGTAGCGGAACTGGACTGGGGCGATCATCAGTGACCAGATAGCTCAATTGGTAGAGCGTCCATCTAGAGTTCGGAAGGTCCCAGGTTCGAACCCCGGTCTGGCCTTGCATTTTTCCTCTCCTGTTACAGTTACATAGCAGGGATTCCCATCATATATTTTAGCAAATCCCAGATTAAATACACACTTACTTTTATGATAAAACAAATGACTGTTTGATTGACACGCCACCTTCTCCACAATATCTGCAAGCTCTAAGTCGGTTATTTGTCTTGTAGAATCTGCAAAACATATATTCTCTATCCTTTACCTGATAAAACATCAGTAGCTCAGATATATTCAATGTGTCAATTTACACAATAATCAACTTATGTGATTTACAACAGTACTGAAGATTTATAACACCGATTGATGGGATATTATTCTTAGAGTACACACATACATGTAAGCAAAGAAGGAAAGTTCAACAAGAACAGTTGTAGGTTTTAAGAAAATTATCACACTACCAGGTAACATCAATTCACTTTGAGTCAAAGATTATGTGGTGGTCACATGGGCTTATCAAAAAATTAAATCTGGTAATTGTATATGGTTTTATTTACCATAAAGTAATTTACATAATATTTCTTTTGACTGTTGCATCAAATTTACCATAGTAAGCGATAGTTTTGACAGTGGGTAATTTGTAGGGCTATACTTACTATAATTTATATTTATTTTGGATATTGGATATTTCTGTAGATTAATACAAACCATGACTTGCTATATTTTTGATGGTTGGTATTTGTTTAGCATCGTATACTTACAAAGATTAACTATATTTTTGCGGTTGGTATCTGTTTAGCTTCATACTTACCAAGATTAGCTATATTTTTGATGGTTGGTATTTGTTTAGCATCGTACTTACCATGACTTGCTATATTTTTGATGGTTGGTATTTGTTTAGCATCGTATACTTACCAAGATTAACTATATTTTTGCGGTTGGTATTTGTTTAGCATCGTACTTACCAAGATTAGCTATATTTTTGACGGTTGGTATTTGTTTAGCATCGTACTTACCAAGATTGGCTATATTTTTGACGGTTGGTATTTGTTTAGCATCGTACTTACCATGATTAACTATATTTTTGACGGTTGGTATTTGTTTAGCATCGTATACTAACCAAGATTAACCATATTTTTGATGGTTGGTATTTGTTTAGCATCGTACTTACCATGATTAGCTATAATTTTGACGGTTGGTATTTGTTTAGCATCTTACTTACCATGATTAACTATATTTTGACGGTTGGTATTTGTTTAGCATCGTACTTACCAAGATAAGCTATATTTTGATGGTTGGTATTTGTTTAGCATCGTATACTTACCAAGATTAACTATATTTTTGATGGTTGGTATTTGTTTAGCATCGTACTTACCATGATTAACTATATTTTTGACGGTTAGTATTTGTTAAGCATCGTACTTACCAAGATTAACTATATTTTTGACGGTTGGTTTTTGTTTAGCATCGTACTCACCATGATTAACTATATTTTTGATTGTTGGTATTTGTTTAGCATCGTACTTACCATGATTAACTATATTTGTGACGATTGGTATTTGGTTAGCATCGTACTTACCATGATTAACTATATTTGTGACGATTGGTATTTGGTTAGCATCGTACTTACCATGATTAACTATATTTTGATGGGTGGGATTTTTTTAGCATCGTACTTTCCAAGATTAACTATATTTTTGAAGGTTGGGTTTTGTTTAGCATCGTACTCACCATGATTAACTATATTTTTGATTGTTGGTATTTGTTTAGCATCGTACTTACAAAGATTAACTATATTTTTGATGGTTGGTATTTGTTTAGCATCGTACTTACCGAGATTAACTATATTTTTGACGGTTGGTATTTGTTTAGCATCGTACTTACCATGATTAACTATATTTTTGACGATTGGTATTTGGTTAGCATCGTACTTACCATGATTAACTATATTTTGATGGTTGGTATTTGTTTAGCATCGTATACTTACCAAAATTAACTATATTTTTGACGGTTGGTATTTGTGTAGCATCGTACTTACCATGATTAACTATATTTTGATGGTTGGTATTTGTTTAGCATCGTACTTACCATGATTAACTATATTTTTGAAGGTTGGTATTTTTTTAGCATCGTACTTACCAAGATAAGCTATATTTTGATGGTTGGTATTTGTTTAGCATCGTATACTTACCAAAATTAACTATATTTTTGACGGTTGGTATTTGTTTAGCATCGTACTTACCATGATTAGCTATATTTTTGACGGTTGGTATTTGTTTAGCATCGTATTTACCAAGATTAACTATATTTTTGACGGTTGGTATTTGTTTAGCATCGTATTTACCATGTTTAGCTATATTTTTGATGTTGGTATTTGCTTAGCATCGTACTTACCATGATTAGCTATATTTTTGACGTTAGGTAATTTTGTAGGGTCTGCGGTGGCAGGGATACCTGAAACAGGAATTCAGTAAATAACTATAATTTGTTATCAAGATAAACATGCGACTACTACAGTACTTTTGACAAATGTTTTCAATGAGAGAGGTCAAAAGTCAAATCATGTTTTATTTCTTGCCACAGGTAAATTAATTATGTAATTATAGGCTTGATAACTGATAACTAGTCTCCATAAAAAAGTCACAGAGGGATTTTGGTTCACATCATTGTAAGGGGTTGGTGTGTACCTGTATCTCTTACTAGTAATGCAACCCTGCAGGTAGGGCGTAAGAATTGTACCTGCTGCCCCCAATTGCATGATCCTAAGAGGCGACTAAATTTGGGACCTTATCTCTTCTCTTCTTTCTAAATAACTTTCTTCTTCCTAATGTCTCCCTTGACAATGCCTCACTTTTGGCCATTTGTTGAGCGTTCGCACCTGTGAGGAAGGCTTTGGGTTCTGTCCCCTGGCCGAGACATACCAAAGCCTTAAAAAATGGTAGTTTATACTCCTGCTTAACGCTCAGCAAATTAGGAGTGGGACGACTGGTTCGCCCGTTGTCAGTATAATGTGACCGGGTGGGGCGTCCTGCTAGGTGTCTTCGGCAGTATGTTTCAGTGAGGTAGCACTATAAAGTCGGCATCAGTTCCGCGCTATCACAAGGAGACAAACACGAACATATGGCAGCCTCCCAAAATACACACACATACACTACACGCATGCATCTTGCACACTTGGGAGGCCGTCCTTAAATGACCTAAGCTGTTAATAGGACGTTAAACAAAATCAAACAAACAAACAAACAAACTTACTAGTAATGCCAACATTTTGAATTCCCCAATAGGGTCCAATTTCAATTATAAAAACGTTCTTTTCATACCTTCTCCTAGAGTCTTCGTTTCTCGCACCATTTTTATTGGTTCTATCTTTCTGAAAACCTAAAATACAAATGAAGTAATGTTACATATGATCAATTTCAGTTCATCATGGCTATATACCATCCAGCTAGGTATTTGATTGGTCTCAGGTAAAAATACTTGACCAATTGCTATGCTGACACCTGTCTTTTGAAGATTACAGATCTAGAGTAGCGACACCAAACTTCAAAGAGAGTCAATTTTACCGTTATGAGGCAGCAAGATTCTTTTGATGTATATATATGTAATATACTAGTCTTCTTGTTTCATCCACTGTGTGGCGCACACTGCCTTCAATTTTGCTATGAACTATTCCAAGGGTACAGAGAGTGAAAGTGAACATAACCCTGGAGTATCAAGGAAGGGCTATATATGTACATGTATTAATAAAATCTTCCCCAGATGTAATCGAGGTATCAAGTCAAAGGGAAGAAACATTAAAGAAAACTCTAGGTTACTGATTTCACAATCTAAAACCACTACTTTGTAATGTGACAGTTGTGAATGTGATCCAGACATGTGGTTCAGATACAAGTTTTCAGTATCAGTGGACACAGGAAGATCCTGGTCAGGAGGGCATACAGCTACATTGTGTCAGGGACATATAAAGCCATATATAGAACTTAAGGCTCTGATTGTCTACAACACGGAAAATAATATATCTACATATATTTACTTTTTTAACATGTTACCATTTCATCTGAGCATACCTGCCAACCCCGGATATACTGAAAGAGGGTGTTGACCCTCTTTTGAAATAAAATAAGAGGGTCGTAATGTGCGACGTCTTTTTTCGCAACAAATAAAAGAGAAAAAGATATTAAATCAGAACTTATACAAAAAGAGACTGAAGTTGTCATATTGTTCTTTCTAATTCATATTTTTGTTATTTTCAGTTTGTTCTATTTTCTTTCATTCCATCCACAGGGCCACGTTACAATCACACATATGCTATACTGATATGGGGCACAACACACATAAACATACACTCTTTATGTGTGTTGTGACCCATATCAGTATAGCATATGTGTGATTGTAACGTGGCCCTGTGTTCCATCCATTTCATGCTGCTTTCAATTTGTACTTCACGGGTGCCCTTCAATCCCTTCAAAGTTCACTCAATGAAATTTACACTGTAAATACTGCAAGTTCACAGATGTTGTTGTCACATATGGTGCTAGCACAGGTACTAGCCTCGTCTGTCAATAAACCTATAATATAATAGTATAGGTGTATATAAATTCTAACTTATAATCTTGCTAATATCAGTTGAAGACCCTGCACTGAATATTGACACTAAATGTTTTACTTAAGGATCCAGTCGCCACTGCAGGGAAACAACAAGATATTTCACTGTAATTGTGTGTACAAACTGTAACCTCCTCTTTGATTTGCCCAACTGGTAAAAGTTATCTCCCTTGTAGAAGTAATGTGAAATAGAAACAGCTTTTGTCTTTTTTTTTAAACTAGGATGTAGTGTAGCCAATACATATTTTCTCGTGCCATTTTTGGAGATGAACAAAATAAGTAAAGTATCATAAAAATCTATCAAAAAGGTATTTCTTGGAAATCCAGAAAATAAGTAGTGAGCCGGTTCAGACGGTACTTTTGCCTAAATTTAGGAATATTCCCCATAATGTTACATATTATAATGATCCATTTAAAACATAGACAGCAGTATTAGATGATGTGCTTGATTTTCCACATAACATACATACAACAATCAATCATACGACACAACCTACCTTTCCTTCCTCGGAATTTCCCAATCTAAAAATAGCTAACGTTTACTTCCGGGTTGGTTATAAGATCTGGAGACGGATCCGGAGACGGATTTATTACAGGATCGCAACCAATTTTAGGCATATTATACGTTCATAATTCTACTTATTTTGTTTGCTTTCTTTGTCAGAAACACAAGTTGAATAAATATATATGAATTGTACTTAAAGTAAACACATATTATCAAAACTAACTAAGGACCCCATTGGAAATAAGTTGTTTTTATCAGCTTTTATGGGTCATCTGGGTAAAGGCTAGGCTACATTCGCGTTACCGGTTGAAACGGTACGTGTGGCGCAGAAATTTTCCACGATAAACGAACACACTTGGACCGTTCTATAAGCAGAGCTAAAAATGCACAGTTTCGGAGAATAAAAAACAATGTATCAAGAATATTATGCCCTTCTCTCACGCGTCCACTAAATTACATATCGTATCTTAAAAACTACATGTGGCTTGACATTGTTTTAGAAAGAAATAACGCAAACTAGCAATATTCAGCAGTTTAGTTTCGGCCAGGTACGTCTGGACCCCTCAATCTACACGTACCAAATTTTCCTGAGGTCAGCCTCGGTCCAAATCTGTACCTGTCGTTTTCTTTACAGGTTCAACCGGTTCAACCGTTTCAACCGGTAACGCGAATGTAGCCCTAATCAGTTAAACTTTTTCTGGAAATTTGAAATTTGAAACTCAAAACTTTTATATTATAACTGTCATAAATTTTATTCATGTTTGATTGTTCTCATTCATTTGTAAACGATTGGTGCCAAAATGTATTGTACTCATTCATTTGTAAACAATTGATGATAAATATAACTATAACTATAACTACATGTGATTCAAAACTATCTGTGATTCCAAATGGTGTAAAAATGCATTTTAACCCTGTAACACATGCCTTTTACCTGAATAAAATTATTATTATTATTAACATATTATCAAAACAAATAATGAAAATAGTTGTATCAGGGTTGTAAAGGATTCAAGCTTTTAATACAATATTGCAGTATGCCAATATCTTTCATTTAATTGTAAAATGTGTGGAGGATTTAGGATAATAATATTAAAGGCTTTATCTATTCTTGATAACATATTGAGCATGAAGCTCATCTTACATATGGTCAAGATACAATGTATGATAAAATGTACAATATTTACAGGATGGGGAGATGGTGTGTGGGAACAGGGAGGGCAGAGTGACTTCCCACTATTTTTTTAATCTTCTACTAATCATAATATAAAATAGTATTATATGTTTATTCTTTGCATCCAATAAAATCTTAACTTTTCATCAATACTACAAGTGTAAGAAAATTCTAAAAGTTAGAGCAGAAATAATCATAATAATTCCCATTGGGCCTGAATGCTTTTGTGAGTTCCATGGACAATTTTGAAGTCATTAAGTGATTAATGTCTCTGCCAGCATCTTTTCTTGTTTCTTGTATCAAGTTGGCTAAATTTAACAATATCTAGAAGTGACCTAATAAAGAACATTCATTTGTAACGAGTTTTGAGTTCAAAACTTCAGTGGTTTTTGAGAAGTTGAACATGTCTAAGTGAGTGCAATTAGCAGCCAGGGTAATTTTTTGAGTGGTCCTTGAGTAGAAAATGTTCAATTGTTAACTGCCGATGAAAAAAGACAGTTAGCACAGTAAAATACCTGATAAATTGGAACTCTTCTTTCTTTGGAGATAACTCACAGATGACTAGGACTTTCTACCTTAATTTAAAAGCTTTAGAAAAAAACTGTTTCACATAAGCCTTTTGTGATCTTGAATGTGGGTCAAGCTGGATGATAGCAATTCATCCTTACAAGCTACAGGAAAATTATAATTCATTTTAACACATTTAAGACAAATCTCATTAATCTAGCCCTTACAGGCCTATGGAAGAAGTTTTTGAAATTGTTGAATTTTAAAAGTTGAACCCTACCGCCTTAAAATTGCCTCAACCGTCACCCAAACAAAAACGAATAAATCGCCATGCAGCTCCCTCTGATGAGAGGGATTTTGTAGGTATTTAGCATTCATGTGTAACAGGAGAAAGAGATACCCAAGTTAGAGTATCCTTTTGTTAAGTGTACTTGCAATGCAGAAACAAGGGTCGGCAAGCTTGCCAATTTTGTAACAGAAGAAGAGAAAATGTAACGACCAGACCGGGGTTCAAACCTAGGACCCTCCGAACTCTAGACCGACGCTCTACCAATTGAGCTACCTCACAGGTCGCCGATGACTCCAGTCAAGTCCAGTTCCGCTTGCACATGTACAGCCCAAGAGCAGAATATCACTTGACATTATTGCTAAAATAATAGTACAAAAAACACAAAACAAAATGTGAAGACAATATTTAATAGCACAAACATTGGCTAGTTGAGCACCACATGATTTATGTTTTACATAAGTTCATATAGTTTTGGAAGTTTGAAAGTTTTGGTGTTTCAGTTTCAAAACAATGATAAATTACAACTGATTCTGAGAATACTGATTAAATGTTTAATTGATATTCTTAGGTACTCCAATCATGTTGGCCTTACATTCTAAATATGATCATGATAATGTATCTTTAGTAAAGTTACCAGAAAGCAACCATGACCAAATGTTAACCATTTAATTACACTCAATGATCAACAGCTTGGAGTCAAAACTGGTACTGCCTAAGGGGAGTCTGTCAATTTCAATTGACTCAATGGTTAACCCTAACTCAAACCATAACCCTAATTAATCGAAGTGACTGAACAAGGCTGCCATATCATGATCATGATCAGAAGCTGGAAGTGTGTCTCACTCTCTGTCCTGTCTCCGGTCTTGTCTGGAGGACAGCTAATTCTGCTGAAGAAGAGTCAATAAAGAAACAAGACAGAGAAGTGATGAGGCTTGAAACAAATGGCGAGACGACATGGACCCCAACAATACCAACTACTGTCACTCTGTTTCACTATCCAACACTTAGTTCTTGGTGCCAAAGATATGATTATGCTTTCAGGAAATTTGTCATTAACACAGACTCCACTTCATCAGCTTTACTAGAGCTGAGACAAAACAGAAGGTGACACGAAGTACCTGCTACTGATATGCCAGTCTTTTTGAGTCACATAACAGGGTTAATCCCCGACTCTTATGACTTACTCCCCTCCGACTGTCCCCTTTCATTAGAGCTAAAGAAGGCTACTAGACGACACAGAAAACTCATCAGTAGGGAGTTTATTGGACAAATATAAAGGTTAACTTTGCAATAAAGGTATTTCTATTTGAATTTTCTCGGATGCATATAAATTCAGTGTTATATGAAATGGGCTATTAAAAGTATGAAAGTGCCTCCCACCCCTCCTCCCCTACATGAATTCTGGAAGAGAATTTCCTACTCGTGTACATTACAAGAATCTTATTGTCACATACACCAACATAAGTATACTCTGAAAAGTATACATGAACTCTAGTGATACTTGTACAAATAATCTTTGTACTCATGTGAATAAACAGAATTTTATACTTCTGTAGATAAACAGAAATCTTCATTCCATAACAAGTCGTAAGACAGATATTTACACTCTTATGCACATGCTATGATATACATAATCTTACACAACTCCGAACTTAACAGACTGTATAACAGACTCATATGATGAACAGGATCTTAAATGTTTGCATATACAGAATGTTTTACTTATTAACATACAATGAGTCTTAGTGCAACTAAAACTTGTGAAACCATGTACATATATGATAAACAGAATCTCACACTCTCATTCATACACAAACATGTATAATTATAACAAAATCTTTCCTTCACATATCTTATTGAAGAAGACTTTATATTTTAATTTGAAATGGCAGCAGTAATCTTTCACGATTTACATGTAAATACAAAATGTACCACATTAATCCATGTTCGAAATTATTGTAATCAGGACATCAGTCAATCAACTGGCAGGATATAACAGAGTTACTTCCCTTGTACTTTTTTCACCGTTTTTGCTGATACTTTTATATAAATATACATATGTGTACATATTTAAAAATCCCTTTTCTCTCATATCATTTAATCATGAATTCTTTCTCCAATCCGGTCTTCAATGCTTTCTTCTTTTCCAGCTTGGCAAAGTAAGTTTTACCTACAAAAAAAGTGAAAATAAATGTACCAATGTATTCCGACACATAGCTACATAAATAGTGGTGGTAGTGGTATATAGGTCTAAGTTCTAAGTGACAATACCTCGGTATGTTTACTTTACCAGGTATTTCTATCTTGAATAATATGATTTGTACAATTTCACAACTGATACAAGTGATCAACCATGCCTTTTTAAAAAAGCATAATTTCAATTCAGTTTGTATGTTCTTTCTTTTTTCCCCCCAATATATTTTGTCATACCAAATGTCCCTTTCAAAAGTACTGAATGTAAGGCAACTCACTTGTGTGTCGAGGAACATTGCTGAGCCGAGCTACCCTGAAATTGGCCGCTTTACACCTGGAGGACATCGTTTTCTGTTTATGGTTCTGTATTGTCGACACTTCTACACCACTCAATCTGTAATGAGAATAAGATCTGTGGTGACATACTTTATCAGTGTAAACATCACAACAAATGTTCTGTCCTTTATCACAGAATGTTTACATGTTGTAACAGATGTTACACAACAAATGTTCAGTCCTTTATCACAGAATGTTAACATGTTGTAACAGATGTTACACAACAAATGTTCTGTCCTTTATCACAGAATGTGTACATGCTGTAACAGATGTTACACAACAAATGTTCTGTTCTTTATCACAGAATGTTTACATGCTGTAACAGATGTAACACAACAAATGTTCTGTTCTTTATCACAGAATGTTTACATGTTGTAACAGATGTTACACAACAAATGTTCAGTCCTTTATCACAGAATGTTAACATGCTGTAACAGATGTTACACAACAAATGTTCTGTCCTTTATCACAGAATGTTTACATGTTGTAACAGATGTTACACAACAAATGTTCTGTCCTTTATCACAGAATGTTTACATGCTGTAACAGATGTTACACAACAAATGTTCTGTCCTTTATCACAGAATGTTTACATGCTGTAACAGATGTTACACAACAAATGTTCTGTCCTTTATCACAGAATGTTTACATGCTGTAACAGATGTTACACAACAAATGTTCTGTCCTTTATCACAGAATGTTTACATGTTGTAACAGATGTTACACAACAAATGTTCTGTCCTTTATCACAGAATGTTTACATGCTGTAACAGATGTTACACAACAAATGTTCTGTCCTTTATCACAGAATGTTTACATGCTGTAACAGATGTTACACAACAAATGTTCTGTCCTTTATCACAGAATGTTTACATGCTGTAACAGATGTTACACAACAAATGTTCTGTCCTTTATCACAGAATGTTTACATGCTGTAACAGATGTTACACAACAAATGTTCTGTCCTTTATCACAGAATGTTTACATGCTGTAACAGATGTTACACAACAAATGTTCTGTCCTTTATCACAGAATGTTTACATGCTGTAACAGATGTTACACAACAAATGTTCTGTCCTTTATCACAGAATGTTTACATGCTGTAACAGATGTTACACAACAAATGTTCTGTCCTTTATCACAGAATGTTTACATGCTGTAACAGATGTTACACAACAAATGTTCTGTCCTTTATCACAGAATGTTAACATGCTGTAACAGATGTTACACAACAAATGTTCTGTCCTTTATCACAGAATGTTTACATGCTGTAACAGATGTTACACAACAAATGTTCTGTCCTTTATCACAGAATGTTTACATGCTGTAACAGATGTTACACAACAAATGTTCTGTCCTTTATCACAGAATGTTTACATGCTGTAACAGATGTTACACAACAAATGTTCTGTCCTTTATCACAGAATGTTTACATGCTGTAACAGATGTTACACAACAAATGTTCTGTCCTTTATCACAGAATGTTTACATGTTGTAACAGATGTTACACAACAAATGTTCTGTCCTTTATCACAGAATGTTTACATGCTGTAACAGATGTTACACAACAAATGTTCTGTCCTTTATCACAGAATGTTTACATGCTGTAACAGATGTTACACAACAAATGTTCTGTCCTTTATCACAGAATGTTTACATGCTGTAACAGATGTTACACAACAAATGTTCTGTCCTTTATCACAGAATGTTTACATGCTGTAACAGATGTTACACAACAAATGTTCTGTCCTTTATCACAGAATGTTTACATGTTGTAACAGATGTTACACAACAAATGTTCTGTCCTTTATCACAGAATGTTTACATGCTGTAACAGATGTTACACAACAAATGTTCTGTCCTTTATCACAGAATGTTTACATGCTGTAACAGATGTTACACAACAAATGTTCTGTTCTTTATCACAGAATGTTAACATGTTGTAACAGATGTAACACAACAAATGTTCTGTTCTTTATCACAGAATGTTTACATGTTGTAACAGATGTTACACAACAAATGTTCTGTCCTTTATCACAGAATGTTTACATGCTGTAACAGATGTTACACAACAAATGTTCTGTCCTTTATCACAGAATGTTTACATGCTGTAACAGATGTTACACAACAAATGTTCTGTCCTTTATCACAGAATGTTTACATGCTGTAACAGATGTTACACAACAAATGTTCTGTCCTTTATCACAGAATGTTTACATGCTGTAACAGATGTTACACAACAAATGTTCTGTCCTTTATCACAGAATGTTTACATGCTGTAACAGATGTTACACAACAAATGTTCTGTCCTTTATCACAGAATGTTTACATGCTGTAACAGATGTTACACAACAAATGTTCTGTCCTTTATCACAGAATGTTTACATGCTGTAACAGATGTTACACAACAAATGTTCTGTCCTTTATCACAGAATGTTTACATGCTGTAACAGATGTTACACAACAAATGTTCTGTCCTTTATCACAGAATGTTTACATGCTGTAACAGATGTTACACAACAAATGTTCTGTCCTTTATCACAGAATGTTTACATGCTGTAACAGATGTTACACAACAAATGTTCTGTCCTTTATCACAGAATGTTTACATGTTGTAACAGATGTTACACAACAAATGTTCTGTCCTTTATCACAGAATGTTTACATGCTGTAACAGATGTTACACAACAAATGTTCTGTCCTTTATCACAGAATGTTTACATGCTGTAACAGATGTTACACAACAAATGTTCTGTCCTTTATCACAGAATGTTTACATGCTGTAACAGATGTTACACAACAAATGTTCTGTCCTTTATCACAGAATGTTTACATGTTGTAACAGATGTCACACAACAAATGTTCTGTTCTTTATCACAGAATGTTTACATGTTGTAACAGATGTCACACAACAAATGTTCTGTTCTTTATCACAGAATGTTTACATGCTGTAACAGATGTTACACAACAAATGTTCTGTCCTTTATCACAGAATGTTTACATGCTGTAACAGATGTTACACAACAAATGTTCTGTCCTTTATCACAGAATGTTTACATGCTGTAACAGATGTTACACAACAAATGTTCTGTCCTTTATCACAGAATGTTTACATGCTGTAACAGATGTTACACAACAAATGTTCTGTCCTTTATCACAGAATGTTTACATGCTGTAACAGATGTTACACAACAAATGTTCTGTCCTTTATCACAGAATGTTTACATGCTGTAACAGATGTTACACAACAAATGTTCTGTCCTTTATCACAGAATGTTTACATGCTGTAACAGATGTTACACAACAAATGTTCTGTCCTTTATCACAGAATGTTTACATGCTGTAACAGATGTTACACAACAAATGTTCTGTTCTTTATCACAGAATGTTTACATGTTGTAACAGATGTAACACAACAAATGTTCTGTTCTTTATCACAGAATGTTTACATGTTGTAACAGATGTTACACAACAAATGTTCTGTTCTTTATCACAGAATGTTTACATGCTGTAACAGATGTTACACAACAAATGTTCTGTCCTTTATCACAGAATGTTAACATGCTGTAACAGATGTTATAATGTCTGTCCTTCATCACAGAGAGATTTGTTGACAGTTTTATACTGGTACCCGGTAATACACAAAATAAACATGAATTGGTTACAAATTCTAACAATAGGTCAAATGGGTCTGTAACACTCAGATATTTTGCTTTCACTATGTTAACTAGTCGAGAAATAGTTTAAACTAACTTGCTATCATAATGGCAACAAGGTTTTGTTACAGACATAAAGAAGAAAAATAACGAAACTTGGAAAGGACAATCATGGAGCATTTGTAACATGTTTGTTTAAAATTGATCTGTTGGAATTGCAAATTATTCAACTAGATCTGAGGGCAGTGTAGCCTTTTTTCTTTCTTAAATCAGCATAATAGGGTAGCAATTTTCTATTTGATTTTTGGAATCAACCCAGAAAATAATAGCACCTGTTCTAAACCTCGAGAGCACTGTTCAGATCAAGTTTTGATGCCATTTACCTGGTTGTAGTTGAAAATGAATGAGAAAATCAAGGAACAGTTGGCCATCTTTGAATGTAAATTATTTAGGAAAATATCAAATCTTGTTCAGGTCCATGAGAGGAACTTTTGTCACTACTGTCAGAACTGCTCTCGACCCCAAGGAGTTGAAACCTATCTTTTATAAAGCATTGTGTGTCCTTGTCCCTGTGATACTTCAGTCCAAAGTTGGTCAAATTCCCGCCAAACTAACTCAATGATTTATCTTTAAGTAAAGTCTTACTTCTTTTTTCCTATTGTGCCTCATCAGTTTTTCTAGAGGGGAGGGGGTGACATTCTTTTTATATATAACAATAATAAGTCCCACTGCACGTTGGCCCTATGAAACTGCAGCTCAGGCCAAGTTTATTTGAATGTTAATCATCCTTACAGAAGAAGTAGGCTTTTAAAAGGAAAAGCTTTTGTCAGATGGGCAGATTAATGATTGACAAAAACATTAAATAAAATAGAAATACAACTGTACTAGCATGAATGTGTTATAGCAGTCAACAGGGAACAAAATATTTGTCATCATCACCTGTTGTTGTCGAAGGAAATAAAATCTTGTTTTGAAACCTGGAAGTCTTCCTCTGTATCAGCCAAACTCCCTTCCTCTTCATCTGCTACACTGCTCACTAAACAGAAACACCAATACATTGTCATAGCGTTCTCTCTTAGCTTTCTATTGTCCACAAACCCTACATCCTCTACACATCTCACTAAACAGAAACACCAACACATTGTCATAGCGTTTTCTCTTAGCTTTCTATTGTCCACAAACCCTATATTGTCCACTGAAATCTTCATCTCCTCTAAAGTTCAGTAAACAATGACAAGAAATATATTTTGCATTCTTGTAGTTTCAGTTCTCAACATTCAAAAAACTACATTGACATTATTTAGCACACACAATGATATATCAAAAAGTGAACCCTTGTATTTTACCATCATTTTTAATACACCCCATTTAACATATTACAATAGAATATTAATTAACAAAATTGAAACTTACAGTTCTCCATAGTCTACACCTTGAATAATATTTTTTACATTGACACTTACATACATATGTATACCCTAATTATCTGATGGATTTATCTATAAAATGTGTTGAAATGAAAATTAATATACAAACAGACAGGTACACTTTGACTTGGATATACAAACCTTTCTTTTTCTTTGATGATAATTTGGACTTCACATCATTTGTCTCCTCTGGCAGGTCATCAAAGAAATCCTCAGGTAGCTTTCTCTTAGAGAGTTCTTCCAACTTCTTTTTCTGAACAGTTTGATAAACAAACGTTAGAGATTAGGGCAAAATAAAAAATACTTGTGTTTCAGGTTACATATCAGGAAAAGATGTAGTAGGTAAGAAGGCATATTATGTTATTTCAACATTTTTTTAAATTTCATGAATCAATATTTATGGTTTCTATCCAAATTTATAATGCATATCTATACATTACAATGGCTTTAAGTAGATTTGAGTGACTGTGAGTGTTGTCTTGTTAATAATTCAATCTGGGATACAAGCTGGTGATGAGATTTCTACGATTGGCAGGAAAACTGTACATTCTGCATATTAGGTTGGCACACTTACAGATCAAGTATGCTCAACTATCACAGAATATTTCTGTGCCCTATAACATACTGTTTCAACTGGTATATACAAAAACAGTTATACTGATACATAGTACGTGGTAAAGTACTACCATATTTTACTGGTGATAAGCCCAGAGGGCCTGTGCATGAAAATATGTCATATATAGGGGCGGGCTTATTCCTGGATATTGATACATCATACAACTATGCAAAAACTATTTTTACTGACGCTGACAAAATTGAAGAAAGGGCTTACAACCGGGTACCCACCCTGTGCATGGAAATTTAAAGTAAGGGAAAGGGGGGTAAAATACAGTAGTTACATATCAACAAATATTAAATTGACTTGTGAATTGTGATCAATGAAGAGTGTTAAAAATGCACTGAAATTTATTTTCTAACTGTGAACTTGACCTACTTTAGCACCCTGAAGCACAAACTTATTCCTTACTGCATGTCATAACAAGTCCTTAAGTTTCATTAAATTCCATTAGGTAAGAAATGAAGTTATGACTATCAATGCCAGCTAAAGGATATAACCTGAGTAATTATGGGAAGAATGCTATATCCCTTTTATTGTTAGGGGATGATAAAGCCACAGTATTTGTTTTATGGTAGATATATATGACACATAGTGAAGCAGTCATTTGTTTGTTACTGGCTCAAACAGTGGGAATTTCCCTTCAGCATAATCATGATCAGAAGAGCAACTAGTAATCTGTAGTCCCAGGTTTGATTCTTAGCCGATGCAGAGCCAAGGAATAAGTTAAATAGGTAACGCTGATGTCCATTAGCCCGAGTTTCCTCTGGCCCTGAAACCAGACTTTGGTATTTTAACAGATAGATATATCTACACCAGACTTCAATGCTGGGTAAGTAACTACAGATCTCAATTACACATACCGGGTAAGTAACTACAGATCTCAATTACACATATCGGGTAAATACCTACAGATCTCAATTACACATACCGGGTAAGTAACTACAGATCTCAATTACACATACCGGGTAAGTAACTACAGATCTCAATTACACATACCGGGTAAGTAACTACAGATCTCAATTACACATTTACCCGGTAAATAACTACAGATCTCAATTACACATACCGGGTAAGTAACGACAGATCTCAATTACACATACCAGGTAAATAACTACAGATCTCAATTACACATACCGGGTAAGTAACTACAGATCTCAATTACACATACCGGGTAAGTAACTACGGATGCCTAAGTATTAATACCTTCTGGTCCTTGTACTGTTGATCAAGATGTCTCCGCTTGTTTTTGAGGGTCATCTTTTCCGTGTCAATCTGTTTCATGACTTGCCTCATTCTCTGTATGGCATTTTCCTTCCCTGACTGAAAAGAAACAGCCTCAGGAGCATCATCCTGATCACTATCCTCCTCATTGTCATAAGCAATGTCAGTTGTTTTCACCTTTGTGGCAACATTGTCCTCGTCATATTCTTCGTCACTTTCCACCAATAAGTCTTCATTTTCAGAGGATTCTGGTTCATCTGCAAATATTCAGAACATAAATGTTGTAAGTAAAAAGTTCAAAACTTAAGCAATTCAAAATCCATCTGAAAATGGCTACGTTTTTTGTAGATTAACCCGACATTCTCATGCAATGCACCTACAGCAAAACCTTGATATACTGCCTTTGTGAAACCCTGATATTTTTTCCTCCCTTTAATTATATACTGTAAAAACTTGATGCATTGCCATGAATTGTTTACATACAACAAAGCCTTTATATATTGTCCTGTTTAAATACAGCAATATCTTGATATATTGTATCAAAGAAAAAATAATGAATTTTGGAGTTTTCTACCTCCTGATATATATAAAACAGACACCATATGTTGTTGAATTGTCCGATTAACACAAAACTGGAATGCATCATGCTTAAAAAATATCAATCTATTTTCCAATTTTGTCACTTGAAAATGCCACAAGAATGCAGACCAGTTGATAAATACAGAAGGCAAGATTAAGGATTCTTTCATAATTTTATTTCTATGCAAAATTCTAAATATTTGCTATAGCTTTTTGCTTGCGTCATTTAAATAGTATTGAAGTTTTGAGCCAATTAATATTATAAAACTCTTTCATGCCCAGGGGTGAAGGATAGGGAAATTTCACCCAAGGGGTTTTTTAATTTGAAAATTTATTTTTCTCTCATTCCCACTACCAGAATAAGCTTAGAAACCATGAAAATGCGTTTGGACTGGCTACCATTTTGAAAATAACTTTTCCCCAGATTTTCTTTGACGAAAATTAATCAGTCAACAAGATTTATCATACCCCATATTAACAAAGTTTGCACAGAAAAATTTATCTCATCTTTCTAACGTGTACGGTAAATATATCATTATAGGTTTTAATTACATCAAATAGCCTTTTCCGCATTGCCGCATCAGAATTTTATAATTCGTGACGTCACATCATTGTCAAGCCATTGTGATGTCACGTCACGTGAAATGTGGTGTAAGATAGAAATTTCTAACACACTTTTCTTACCCTGGACAGCTCTATCTTACACACACGGAAATGAGAGAAAGCTATCTATGTGTCTCCTTCACTCTTACCAGATATATCAGGCAGAAGAAACAGTACTAAGGAATCAAAATAAGTCACACTAATACGGGGGATTACCTGGTATTAAATGGTTTCCATTAATTTATGTTACAGGGTTTTCTTATTAAGGTGAAGTGACCAGAATATGTCGGCTAAATTGAGTTATTCTAGTATAAATCTTGTGATAAGTCAATCATCCAATGACAACTTGTGTGAATGCCAATCTATAGACAGTTATATTACATCCTACATGCATGGCTCTAAATTTGTAGTTCTGTGTGCTACATTGTCCGCGAGACATCTCCTAGTCTATTAAACCTACAATGGCCATAATGAATAACACACAATTCACCCCAAACCGTCACACCCGAAACCATTTTGCCCCAACTTTTTCAAGTGTTGGATTAAATATAGACACTATTGGTCTATGACAGGCATATACTTAAATACAAGACACAATTATTGTATTATGTGAAAAAACCATTATTATGATAATTGCCTTCTTTAAAACACAGAATATGCTGAATTGGCTAAAAATGCTACAACTCAGGTCCATTCATAAGATGTATAACATATCAGACGAGTTTATACTAAAAAAGTTTTCACTTATTGTGCTGCTTGATCATATTAAATTACATCATTACTGTACAAAGGACAGTTTAATCTTAAGCGAACAATTTTAGCTCACCTGGTCCGAAGGACCAAGGTGAGCTCATGCCAGACTGTGGCGTTCGGCGTCTGTACGTCAACAATTTCTTTAAACGACTTCTTCTTCTTAACCTCTGATTGGAATTTAACTAAATTTGACTTGAAGCATCCCTAGGTGGTGGGGATTCAAAATTGTACAAATGGTGGGGCTGACCTCCTAAGGGGCTGAGGAGCGGGGCCAAAAGTGGGCAATTTGGCTATATTGCTTTAAGCGACTTCTTCTCTTAAACTAAGTGATGGATATCAACCATATTGGACTGGAAGCATCCCTGAGGTGGTGTTGATCACAATTCCACAAATGGTGGGGCTGACTCCCCAGGGTGCTGAGGGGGCAGGGCCAAAAGATGGCAAATCAGCTATATTGCTACAAACAACTTCTTCCGCAGAACTTTGCCATGGATATCAATCATATTTGGTCGGAAGCATTCATGGGAGGCAGGGATATAAAAAAAAAAAAAATGTACAAATGGTGTGGCTCAACCCCCAGGCTAAGGAGTGGGATCCAAAAAAGTGTATTACTTGGTTGAGATCCCCACTGTATAACCATATATACAATTGTTGAGTATAAAGACAAGAATGCACATTTGCTTCCAGAATGGCCCTAGGGTCTAGCCCCCCCCTTGGAGACATAGTCCCTGGGTCATAACTTTGAAACGGTTGAGATCCCCACCCCAAAACTATGTATACAAATGCTCGGCATAAAGAGACAAATGCAGTCATGATATTAGAATAGACCCTGGGGTCTGACTGAAACCCTATGGACCTAGTTTCTTAGTCACAGCTTTGAAACAGTTGAGATTCCCACCCTATAACCATATATACAATTGCTGAGTGTAAAGAGATGAATGCACATATGCTTCCAGGATGGCCTTGGGGTCTGCCCCACCCTTGGAGACTTAACCCCTTGGTCATAACTTAGAAATGGTCTAGATCCCCACCCCAAAACTATAAATACAAATGATGGGCAAAAAGAGACGAATGCAGTCATGATATTTGAATTGATCCTGGGGTCTGGTCACAACCTAGGCCTAGGGACCTAGTTTCTGAGTCACAGCTTGGAATCAGTTGAGATCCCCACCCCATAACCATACATAAAACTGCTGGGCATGAAAAATCTAATACAGATATGCTACATATTCCCTTGGATCTCATTTGGAGAAATGTTAAGTGAAGAGTAAAATACACTTCATCTTCATATTTATTCCTTCCTCAGTCAATATTGACGATTATGGAATTATTTTTGGTCTTGTGCTGTGTACATGTAGTGCGTTTGTTATGTAGGTTTTTTTTGTTTGTTTTTTTTCTAATTTGCTATAGGATACAAAAAACAGGTTTAAAGCAGTGAGTGTTAGTTATGTTGTAGGTTTTGTATTAAGTTCGATTATGTTATATGCCTGTCCTGAATTCTGCTAGTGTTTCTGATTGGATGATTGTTTTGTGTACCTACATGGTTCTCACAACCGGACACAACTATAGAACAGTATCAAGATGTGTCTCAAGAAGCTGGATCAGCTTACATCGACAACTATTTCATTTCACACCATAGTGATGCAAAACGATCTGATACGATGATCACGATTGACAATTGATCTTGTTGATCGTAGAGAAATTTTGAACCATTCAAAAAGTTTTTACAATTAACAATTAAGACAACGATTTACATCGATTGTGCCACGAATCCTGATAGTGGGAACCTAGCATTAACTCAGATATTTTGTATGCAACTAACTACAAAGTTGAAAGTATTAAATTTAAACATTAAAGTTCCTATTGCATATAAAATAATTTTCATGTGTGGGGTAAAACGTAGAGAGACTTAACACAGGGATAGAATTTAACTTTTGCAGCAACTTGCAATTTGTTGCGAGTGGGGTAAAACTAAACTGGCGAATTCAGAAACCTACTGGCATATTATATTTGATGAAAAAAAATGTGCTCTATTATGCAATCTGGACCAAAATCCTTGTGTTATATGCACTACAGTCATTACCTCAAATAACAAATACTATCATCTTTCTTATAGATGTTACATATAACACACAAATCAGAAACTTGCTGTCAATGACTCATTCTTTTAATATAATAAATTTAACAGATATATCTTAGTCTACATAATGTATTACTTTACTTTAAGTCAGTCTCTATAGAATATGTATGTGCTACTTACTTGTATGATTAATTACTCAAGAATATTTGTTGTGTACAATCAATCATAATAGTTATATGTTGTATTGTAAAATTACATGAATTAAATGTATTATGAACAAGAAGCATCTAGTGGGCTTATTCTTTTTGCAGTCATGATATTGATGATTTTTGTTGAAATGTATGTTTAGCTAAAGCTATTCTATGTTTGTTGACTATACCTCGTGCCAAGTAAACTTTGACGTTTGCAGATCTAAAAAAAACAATTTATTACAGCTTTGTCCAAAAAAAATGCTATATTTGCTGACACAGAACTTCCAGAGTACAATGTATCTTCCCCGTTGATATTTACCAGATTCATTTTCTGATCCGGATGTACCATTACCATCTTGTGTCTTCTTTTCTATATCTTTGAAAATATCGCTTTCAAATTCGTCATCTTCTACTTCTCCTGTTGAATATCTTCGACTCATTTTGTGATTATTTGCAAAACTTCTCGTTTGATATGAAAAAAATATTTCACGCAGTTTGTTTACAATTCACGTGGGTTCTGGTAGTCCCTATCATCTACACCCTTGTCCTCTCGACCCATTTAGTTCAATAGTCTTGATGACTAAGATTTTAGTGTAGCGTTTTCGGCATGTCGTTGAGTTCAAGTTAAAAAGAAAGGATTAAGAAAAACATTCACAATTATTAAGTTTTATTACTAACAAACACCTTTATTAAAACATGTTTAACAATAAAAAAAAATCTATGTTTATTGTAATTTTAGGACATCCTCACACCGTTCTGAGAGCAACATTCAACTTCCGGTTGCAGAGAGAGACACATGAGATGGCCTCTTTAGATCATTTAAAGATATTTCGGCGATTATTTAACTTAAGAAGAGCATGTTTACAAACACGAACGTATGCTCAAAATAGTAAGATATGCTTCTATCTGTCTCATAACGAAAATTGTATAAGTTGGACAAAAATAACACTTCGACCTTCTCTTCTTGAACAGGCCGGGAAGAGCAGATAATCACAGAAACCCGCGATTGTCTACGAGATATTTAAATATATGTCAGTTTAAAATGAACGTATAACGCCATGTTGTTCATAATGGTTCAAAACTACCATATTTTTTACAGACAAGTCTGTAATGTATTGGAAAAAATATTGAGTTGAGTTGGAAATAAAAATAATTGAAACTAAATTTCTCTTTATAAAGTCAAGTACATGTAGATGACAATATGACATGCATCCTCGATACTCCAGGGTTTACGTCCCCTTATGCTCTCTGCACCCTGGAAGATTGTGTCATGACAAAATCAAAGGCAATATGTGCCACCTTTTGGATGCGTTGGGGTGGGGGTATAGAGTGTAACGTTAACCCATGGAGTATCAAGTCTGTATATCATGCACCCTGGAGTTTTCAACAACCTTTTCTGTTATCATGTTAGGAATTCTTTGACCTTTCGGACTGTCTTGCAACTATATTTTGAAATGACACATTTTGGTCTAAAAGTTTCTTTTTTGGACATATTTCTTGATGGAGTTTTTTTTTTAACTGAAAGGTCAAAAGGAGTAAAAACACCAAAACATGAAAAAACAAAAACTAAATGTGATATGGTATTCAACTGATTTACCAACCTATCAAGAAAGTCTCAAGGATGATATGAATTATTCATAAGTAGAACAACAGCTCACACGCTTATAATTTACTTGGTGTTTACTGTGCAGTCATCATGTCAAATGGAATAAAATGGTCGTTTTGTTGTAATTATGCTACTGGGAAAAATGACAAGCTTTCAGATTTATCATGGAAAACCATATGTGTTGGAAAAATATCAAAGAAATCACCAAATTAAAAAAACTAAATGCATGCATCCTTCATGCCAAATATCATCCATATCTAGTTAAAATCATATCCGAAATCCCGTTCCTCTACGATACTCTTACATTAGGTAATTTTAATTAGATTGCGCGATCGGCTGCCTTTGAATCAGCCGTTGCTCAATCTTTATCAGACATGTAACTTCTCAAGACATCGCCTGATCACATTCATAGCCTGATTATATAATTATTACCTGTATATGTTAATGGTAAACTATTCTACCTCGGAAGAGGTCGTATCCAGATGCGTAATAAAAATTATGATAATATCATATATATCAAAATTAGTTAATTTCTATGAAATTTCAAAATCCTTCTTAAAGGCAGTACCATATATGAATGACGTAGAGATAAAAAGACAGTCTCAAACAAGTTTCTTTTATTATTGTTTTTATGAAACAACCTTATAGATAGAATGTGAATGAGTTTCAGACCAATCCTTGTGATCTTGATATCTCAACCCACATTTACCTGATAGTGAAAAATCAAAGGAATGGTAATTTGTGATGTCACTGTTATATACCTTATGATGTCTCAATTGATACTGATATTACTACATGTTAGCAGATTATTAATTATGCAATTACAATGTTCTTTTTACTGCAGGCAGTCAAGGATCCTTGAGTTCATCTGAGACGGACAAGTCAGATCCCCAAACAACATTACCTCCCTCATCAGGTGGTGGGCCAACAATGCCTCATTTTGCTCAAGACCCTCTACCAATATTTCTACAGAGGAGAGTTCAAGAAGTTTTATTAAAGATATCCAGGCTTAATATGGATGATTTTGTCAGAATCCGTAAAACAGACCACCATGTGAAACCTCGCTACGAATTAATGTCAGATGTGGAGCTGCGAAGGGTTGGTATATGTTTTCACATGTGCAAATACATATAAAATACTACCTACAATGAAGGAAAACACACAGTAGAGCTTTGATAAGCCAGCAATCTTTTAATAGCATGATGGCAAATGTGGGGAAATTTTCTATAGAAAATGGTGAATTGGTTCCTTCTTTACCTGTCAAATTCCACCTGGTCGATTTCAGCGTAACCTGGTACATTTACAATGTTCATATCAGAAGTTCTATCTCAATGTAGCAGATTTAAAAAAAAAAAACAAGCAAGGTAAAAAATCATCTTTAGTATATCTGATAAAGATCCTTTGATGATGGGTGCTAAGATCCTTAAAGGATCTCTTGTGAAAAAGCATTACTTTTAATACTTTGAATTTCTCATTTCCTGACAGTATCATTACTTTGGGTCTCTCCAAACTCGGATACATGTATTTTCAAAGAGGCTGACAGTGACTGGTTAACATTCATGATACTTCAGTTGAAGGAAAGTTTAAAAGATAAAACTGCTACTGTGTCCTATTTTTCTTTCTTTCTTTTGTCTTCTTCAGTATGTAGAATATATAACCTTCTATTTTGTATACATAGATGGAAGTGAAAGCAATGGAGAGGGCAACAGAAATGCTGAAAATGCCACCATTTATGAAAGCCCCAAACCTAAAGGTAGAAGTGTTGTCACATGATCCAGAGATTGCCCCAGCATTGACATCAAAATGGGTGTTTGTTGACATCTCCAGCGGAGTACACAATAGGGTAAATACAACTAACAATAACATTCAAAATTAGCGAATGCGCAGGGAATATAATAACTGTGAAATTGAACTTCTATTTCTTTAACAACAATTATTTCAACTTATATTAATCAGTTATGTTGGCCCAGATATTAGCACTTGGGGGTCTAAGTGTGGGAGGAAACCAGAGTACCCGGAGAAAACCCACGTGGTCGGGCAGGTGACCCCATACCTTTTGGCTAGGGGTAAGGCGAGTGAGGTTTCTACAGTGCCACCCAACGACCGAAATACAAACAAACCCCTAATTACTGAACATATGCATTAGAAAGTCGTCCTTGGGGACATTATACACTAAAATAACATACTCTCATGCATCAAGATCTTGAAAGTGTTACATGTGAACATTTAGACCTGTAGAAAGGATCAGCTGTACGATAACTTCAGAAAAAATAATTTGATTTGATCAAAGAAAAAACTCCAGCTATGCATTTAAAAGATTTCAGTGATGAGGAAGGCCAGTACACCACACAACCGTTCCAGAATTTCTATTTCTATTTTGCATGCAAAAATAGTATATATTTTTGACAAGCACTGTGATATCAGAACCAATGAGGTATACAGGCCCACACCAATCGTATTCAACATTTCTACCAGAAAAGTGGTACTTGGCATTGGATAGGTAGTAGTATGGTTTAACATTTTGACTTGAGATGTCGGACTAAAATTGTATGAACTTTGAATATCATGTCAATAAGCTCATTAATTAATAACTTTTATGTGTACAGTACAGGACTCGCTGTCCTTTCAGAAACTTTGATTGTCATTGTTAATCAGGTCACCTGGGATCACTAACTGTGAGAAGAAAACTTGGGAAGGAGTGCAATGGAGCAGTGCTTGGTCAAATTTGCCTGTAGTTAACTACTTTTCAGGGATTAAGGAACATAAACAAAAAACTTTTCTCCTTGCTTTCTATGTATAATGACTTGTAAGGAAGAAAGGAAAAACTGCCTCAGACTTATTTTGTATTGTGTGAATTTTAACCCTGCTTTCACTTAGGAAATAGTCGGCAACATGTAGATATATAATACCATAATGCTATGTCATGTTTGTATCTGACGATGTGAAGTAGATCTTCTCCAACATGTAGATATATATACCATAATGCTATGTATGTTTGTATCTGACGATGTAAAGTAGATCTTGCCCAACGTGTAGATATAATACCTTAATGCTATTTAATGTTTGTATCTGACGATATGAAGTCGATCTTGTCCCATATGTAGATATAATCCCTTAATGCTATGTAATGCTTGTATCTGACGATCTGAGGTCGACCTTGTCCAACATGTAGATGTAATACCATAATGCTATGTCATGTTTGTATCTGACGATGTGAAGTAGATCTTCTCCAACATGTAGATATACTACCTTAATGCTATGTAAAGTTTGTATCTGACGATCGGAAGTCGACCTTGTCCAACATGTGGATATATAATACCATTATTCTATGTTATGTTTGTATCTGACTATCCGAAGTCTATCTTGTACAACATGTAGATAGAATACCTTAATGCTATGTTATGTTTGTATCTCACGATCTGAAGTCTATCTTTTCCAACATGTAGATATATAACACCATAATGCTATGTAATGTTTTTATCTGACGATCTAAAATCGATCTTGTACAACATGTAGATACAATTCCTTAATGCTATGTAATGCTTGTATCTGACGATCTGAGGTCGACCTTGTCCAACATGCAGCTACATAATACCATAATGCTATGTTATGTGTGTATCTGACGATCTGGAGTCGATCTTGTCCAACATGCAGTTATATAATACCATAATGCTATATAATTTTTGTATCTGACGATCTTAAGTCGATCTTGTCCAATATGTAGATATAATACCTTTATGCTATGTAATGTTTGGATCTGACGATCTGAAGTAGATCTTGTCCAACATGTAGCTATAATACCTTAATGCTACGTAATGTTTGTATCTGATGATCTGAAGTCGATCTTCTCCAACATGTCGATATATAATACCATAAAGCTATGTAATGTTTGTAACTGACGATCTGAAGTCGTCCTTGTCCAACATGCAGATACATAATACCATAATGCTATGTCATGTTTGTATCTGACGATCGGAAGTCGACCTTGTCCAACATGTAGAAATAATACCTTAATGCTACGTAATGTTTGTATCTGATGATCTGAAGTCGATCTTGGCCAACATGTAGATATAATGCCTTAATGCTATGTAATGCTTGTATCTGACGATCTGAGGTCGACCTTGTCCAACATGCAGATATATAATCCCATAATGCTATGTTATGTTTGTATCTAACGATCTGAAGTCGATCTTTTCCAACATATAGATATAATACCTTAACGCTATGTAATGTTTGTAACTGACGATCTGAAGTCGACCTTGTCCAACATGCAGATATATAGTACCATAATGCTATGTAATGGTTGTATCTGACGATCTGGAGTCGATCTTGTCCAACGTTTAGATATAATACCTTAACGCTATGTAATGTTTGTATCTCACGATCTGAAGTAGACCTTGTCCAACATGTTTATATAATTCCTTAATGCTGTGTAATGTTTGTATCTGCCGATCTGAAGTCGATCTTTTCCAACATATAGATATATAATAACATAATGCTATGTAATGTTTTTATCTGACGATCTGAAGGCGATCTTGTCCAACATGCAGTTATATAATACCATAATGCGATGTTATGTTTGTATCTGTCGATCTGAAGTCGACCTTGTTCAACATGTCTGAATACTTCTTATCAAGAGAGACCAAACAGTTCATGATTCTATGACTTATTTTTCAGGATAGAATAATAGTTGTTCGGGATGTTATGTTTGTATCTGTCGATCTGAAGTCGATCTTTTCCAACATATAGATATATAATAACATAATGCTATGTAATGTCTGTATCTGACGATCTGAAATCGATCTTGTCCAACATACAGATATATAATACCATAATACTGTGTTATGTTTGTATCTGTCGATCTGAAGTCGATCTTGGCCAACATGTAGATATATAACACCATAATGCTATGTAATGGTTGTATCTGACGATCTGAGGTCGACCTTGTCCAACATGTAGATGTAATACCATAATGCTATGTCATGTTTGTATCTGACGATCTGAAGTCGACCTTGTTCAACATGTTTGAATACTTCTTATCAAGAGAGATCAAACAGTTCATGATTCTATGACTTATTTTTCAGGATAGAATAATAGTTGTTCGGGATAACGATGGCAAACTGAGGAAAGCTATCCCTGATGAGCGAAGACGGGCTAACCTTCTTTACTACCCCAAATTTGGAGTATCTATAGTACAGCCAAAAATGTTTGAGCAAGACCAGTTAGAGGTACATATAAATCAGTTTTTACAACAGTATTGCCAACCTAACATAAAACTTAAGTATTTATTCAAGAAACTTTTCTAAACCTGATCCAAGCTCAAAGCCAGATTAGTTAAAAGAGTCAAATATATAAGGTTTTTGTACAAAATGCATGAAAATTTATCTTAAATATTTCTGTGCTTTTGACTTCAAACATCAATTTTAAATCCCTGTTCTTGTAACTTTAGTTTAAAACTAGTGTATTTTTCAACATTTTGTAAATTAAAACTTTTATATAAAATTGTCATTAAGTAACCATTCTCTGAACAACATGAACAAAATCTGTTAACATGGTCCTTTTCACTCTGTTAATTTAACAGTTACTTGAAAAATATGAGCTTTTACAATTAAATTTTCCTGTTTTGAAATTTTCATATTTCATATTATTTTATTGAAAAACAAAAACAAAATAATACCATTTGAAATATTTAATAATAATACCATGTATACAGTGTAATGTTTTGATGGTGTTCAGCTTGGACAGGCTTCATTTCAGTCAATTAAAAGCACTTAAACAAGAAAAGTAAAACTGGATGAGATCAACCAGATAGCATATTAATGTGATGTTGTTTTGTCGTAGCACTTGCTGGAGAACAGATTGACCGATATCAGATATATACTGGACCGAGCATGTACCCAGTTTGAGCCAGATGACCCGAACTTCATCAGAGTAAGAACATTAAAAAAATAACTGAATCTGTTTTCCCTAACAATAATCGTGCTAATAAAATCTATTACCTGTAACTGAGCGAGATCGGAATATCTTAGTCGAGGGTTAAGATTCTGTAACAAAATCCCAACCGAGGCGTAAGCCGAGGTTGGGATGTTACAGAATCTTAGCCCGATACTGAGATACAAGTAATTGATTTTTTGGTTTCGCCTGAACAGTGGGATTCTTCAGGATGATTTTTGACAAAATTTGTCCCCTGAAGTACTTAAAAGTGGGACACATTTGTATTTTTATCTGTGACCATCAAACTATTGAAGACACATCTTTAAGCACCTATTGTGATAAGATGGCATTATCGTTATAATTAATTCTACAATGAGTTATTGATATTGCAATTATTTTCTGATGCATATATTTCTACCAATGATAAAAGCATGCTTGATATACAAATAACCATTAAAATGTCCTTGAAATATGCCATTGCATTCTTTTAAATGCTTTGAGTCACAAGTTTATAGACTGAGCAAATCATCACAGAGCGGTCATTGCTGAGCATATAACAAAGACAATATATTTCCCATGAATCGTCATGTAACCTTAACAACTAGTACTGTTAGGCCATCTGTCAGGTAACCATGGTAACTAGCTATAGTAATTCTTTTTTGCTATTCATCATAACACTGGACAGCTTAATTGCTCTTGGGAAAGATACCAACATGTTCTGTATCCATCCACAGGTTACAAGTACCATTTATGAGTATGTATGGAAGAACAGATGTTTTAATGATTTGGGGTCCACACGATTCTTCGGCCCAATGTCTTTCTATTTCATCTTAAAGAAGGACATTACATATCTGCTAGTGGACATGATACAACACGATTTGTAAGTATTGGACTGTCTTTAATAATATTTGTTCTATTCTAAAAATGATTTTGATCTTAGTGGGAAATTTTCACTTTCTTTGCAATAATAAGACTTGGCTAACAACTTGCATAAAGTACCCATACAGTCTGTACTCTGACTAATTAATTAGTCATATTGTCCAGGCTTTCCAAAGAATAGCTAATTTCACATTCAAACTTATAACACATTGCAATGACACAGACAATCAATACATTTGAGGAGAGGTACTCTATAACACAAGTACCGCAGGGCAGAACAATATACGCCATCCCATGCCAGTCTGACATACTTAAGTCTGCATTATTGTACCTAGATGTGTTAAAATATGGAAATATAAGGAGAAGAAACAGCATTTGTACTGTATAACTCAGTAAAGTTGGGAACTATTCCTGGAATGTGGTGAAAGGAGAAAACATACTTAACCAATTTCAGGAATGTATACATTTTCATGAAAATAGAAATAAAAAATTGCTTTTATTTTGCCAATAATCAATTCGCCTTAAACCATTAAACAGAGGATTGTTTCTATTACTTATTAATTACTGTCCAATTTAGCTTTTTGACAAATTGTCAATATTGACCAAGTTTACCCGGAATCCAGTCATATTTGTGAGGGCTGTCGACCAGTCAGAGCACAATATGCCTTAGTCTTTACGTAATTAATGTACATGTATGCCAAGTTTCATCAAAATCAAAATATTAAGGCAAGTTTCTTACGGAAACCAGAGTGCAGAAGGACAGAAGGACAGATGCTCCCCATACCATAATACGACAGGCATATGAAAATCACATGTCGTGATGCATAATACAAAAAAGAAATACACCCATTACCAATGTTGCTATTCAGGATTGTTCATGCCTGGCATCAAAATATTTATCCAATTTATGGACTGCAAAGCCTGTGAAAAAAAATAAACAAGAAACTATAAAGATGCATAACACGTTATGGTAAGTTACTCTTAGCCTGAAAATCTCCTGTCGGTTGCTCTATCTTCTATAAAGAAGATACTCCACCAATGCTAGAGGTTGAACACGGCAAGCTACGTTCGACAATTGCTGTGCCACAGTCATCATAATCATATCCTTCCTGTGTATAAAAGCGATTGTAAGCCTTTGATTTTGTTTCACAATTATAACTAATACTATTATCCATATGTTGTAAAGCGCTTTAGAGTAATTTTACAAATTATATAGATGTTGTATATTATCATTATTATTACTTATATCTGATAAATAACAGCCAGCCAGTGGCCTTGTATGTTATAGGAGTATATATAGCTTTTAACTTAGTTTATTCTGAATGCAGGCATATCTGCTTCTATATATATATATTATAGAAAGGAGAAAATTTAAAGCCAAACAGAAAAAAGACTGCTCCCTTCTTATGAATGTAGCAGTGCCCTTTACATCTATAAAAAAATAGTTGTTTTCCTAGCTAATAAACACTACTTAGATACAAGGATGATTATAGTGTTCCAGTTTACTGTTTCAATACCAGAACTTATTTTTTTCTAGACTGACGGATGCTGTCAGTTTAATACACCTATACAAACACATCTACAAAAATGAGAAAATCCCTACGCCATATGGAATATCACAGAACAAAGAGACCCAGTTGTCTACGATACAGGTAGGTATTCAGACAATAAATAGGTTAGATTTTTAGCTCACCTGCACAAAGAGCAAGCGAGCTTATGTCATGGTGCGGCGTCCGTCGTCATCCGTCAACTTTTCCTTTAAACGACTTCTTCTGAAGAACGAACAGGCCTAGAGTCATGATTTTTGATTGAAAGCTTTGTTGGTAGGAGCCTGACATAGTTTGAGAACGAAAATGACCTTGACTTACTTTTTAGGTCACAGGGTTCAATGTGCCAAACACTTCAAACGACTTCTTCTGAAGAACTGAACGGTATAGAACCTTCAAATTTGGCTGGTGGCTTCCTGGGATAGGGCCCAACAAAGTTTGTGAATGAAAATGACCTTGACCTACTTTCAAGGTCACAGGGGGTCAAACTCTTCAAATGACTTCTTCTGAAGAACTGAAAAGTATAGAGTCATTATATTTGGCTGGTGGCTTCCTTGGGTAGAGCCAGACAAAGTTTGAGAATGAAAATGACATTGACCTACTTCAAGGTCACATCGGTCAAATATGTCAAACACTTCAAACGAATTCTTCTGAAGAACTAAACGGTATAGAATCTTCATATTTGGCTGATGGCTTCCTGGGGTGGAACCTGACAAAGTTTGAGAATGAAAATTCCCTTGACCTACTTTCAAGGTCAAAGGGGGTCAAATGTGTCAAACTCTTCAAACAACTTCTTCTGAAGAACTGAAAGTTATAGAGTCTTTATATTTGGCTGGTGGCTTCCCGGGATAGAGCTAGACAAAGTTTGAGAATGAAAATGACATTGACCTACTTTCAAGGTCACAGCGGTCAAATATGTCAAACGCTTCAAACGACTCCTGAAGAACTAAAAGGTATAGAATCTTCATATTTGGCTTGTGGCTTCCTAGGATAGATCTTGACAAAGTTTGAGAATGATAATGACTTTGACCTAGTTTCAAGGTCACAGGGGTCAAATACTTCAAACGACTTCTGAAGAACTAAAAGGTATAGAATCTTCAAATTAGGCTGGTGTCTTCCTGGGATAGAGTCAGACAAAGTTGAAGAATGAAAATGACCTTGACCTACTGTGAAGGTCACAGCGGTCAAATATGTGACACTCTTCAAACAACTTCTTCTGCAGAACTAATAGGTATAGAATCCTTATATTTGGCTGATGGTCTCTTTTTCTGGGATACAGCGGGACAAAATTTGAGAATGAAAATGACCTTGACTTACTTTCAAGGTTACAGGGGTCAAATGTGTCAAACACTTCAAACAACTTCTTATGAAGAACTGAAAGGTATAAATCTTAAAATTTGGCTGGTGGCTTCCTGGGATAGAGCCTGACAAAGTTTGAGAATGAAAATGACCTTGACCAACTTCAAGGTCACAGGGGTCAAATATGTCAAAAACATCAAACTACTTCTTCTGAATAATCAAAAGGCATAAAATTATAACATTTGCCTGGTGGCTTCCTGGGATAGAGCTTGCCAAAGTTTGCAAATGAAAATGACCTCAACTTTCTTTAAAGGTCACAGAGGTCAACAACATTTCAAAGGATTTGTTCTGAAGAACCTAAAGGAATGGATTCATAAGATTTGGCTGGTAGCTTTTTGGGTTAGAGCTAACAAAGTTTGGGTAGGAAAATGACATTGACCTACTTACAAGGTCACAGGGGAAAATATCTCAAACAACTTCTGAAGAAGAACCAAAAAGCATAGATTCTTATAATATTATTTGGCTGGTAGTTTCAAAAGATTGATTCAACAAAGTTTGCGAGGGAAATATCTGTAGTGCAATATAATATTAAATGAGAATATTTTGCTATGACTGCTTAAATATTCAGGTGGGCGATACAGGCCCTCTGGGCCTCTTGTTGTTTTTGGTTCAATGCCCTCGCAACAGGCAGGGTCATAAGGTGTCTGGGTAGACACCGCCTGAAACAGAAAGAAAATAGAAAAGAAAGAAGACAGGAAAAATAGGAAACCGGAAAAAGATCACAAGTGTTGCAGTGGGGACAGCTGATCCCAACCATCAATACAGTCAGGTTTCAGTTTCCGAAGTTGTTGTCGCAAGTTGATTATGTTTGACTGTATAATGTGAACATCAAGGATTTTTATGATATCTTGTGTTAATGTTCTGACAACCTGTTCTTTTCACTTTCAGAGATTCTGTAAAACCGATAGTGACCAGAAGCAACAGAATTGGGCAGAAGTAGAGTCAGCAATCAGATCATACCGACTGTCTCTGACTGACCGGGCCACGGCTTCCTGACTTCAGGCTAAAACAAACTGTGTTTATGTATGGAAAGTGTGTGAGTGAAAGTTACCCAGAGGAGACTGAATTTTATATGCGAGAAATAAAGTGATTTATTGATGCATCATTGGTGAAATTGTTTGTCATAGTGAAAATGAAGTACTAAGTTTCTGTCAGAGCCTACTCCGTCTTTGCATATTGCAGAGTTATCTCCTCTTGTGAGCAGGTATCGATTGTTACGTCATTGGTTTGTGTGAGAAAATTACGTCGTTTTTTCAAAAATTGATGAAATTACTCTCACAAACCAATGACGTTACAATCAATACCTGCTCACAAGAAGAAAAAAAGATAACTCTGCAATACGCAAAGACGGAATAATGGCTTTGAGTTGGAGGACAAAGGACACCAAAAACGGTCCAGAGTCATAGATTTTGGAGTCTATAACAGCATAGAGTCATAGGTTGTTGAGTTCAGCCTAGTAATTGATTTTAGAGCCTGTAACAGCATAGTCATGGATTTCGGAGCCTAAAACAGCATAGAGTCATGAATTTTGGTGCTTATCTCGGCATAGAGTCATTGATTTTGGAGCCTATAACAGCCTAGTCATTGATTTTGGAGCCTATAACAGCCTAGTCATTGATTTTGGAGCCTATAACAGCCTAGTCATAGATTTTGGAGCCTATAACAGCCTAGTCATTGATTTTGGAGCCTATAACAGCCTAGTCATTGATTTTGGAGCCTATAACAGTCTAGAGTCATGTATTTGGGAACCTCTAACATCCCAAATTTTTATGGAAAACATAATTCACACATACAGGCTATGCCTGCTCACAATCTAGTATTTGTGTTGGCTAAAATGATTTATGCTGCTTGACAACAATATATGTGTATACAGGATTTTTGAGGATTACTTTATTATGACTCCCCACCTCCAAGTTTGTTCATTTTCTCTGGCCAACTTTACAAATTGGTGTTTCTCAAGAAAATCAATACTGTAAATGCACTGGTATACTAGCTCTTGTGGAGCTCTGTACAGCAACATACCAGACCAATATCTAGCAGCATTCTTATTCTTCCAATCAGTTTAGAGATGAGATAAATAATATAACTAAAGGATCACAGGTAACCTTCAACTGAAATATGGGAAAGGTGTGTCAAACACTTTATGTAATAACAACCTGTTGACACAGTACCCCAAGAGGTATCTTGGTACCTTCTGTAATACCTTCATTATACCCCCGCAACGAAGTTAGGGGGGAGGGTATACGGGAATCGCCCTGTCTGGATGTCGTCCGCAGTAACTTGTCCGCGCAACTTCTCCTTAATTAATAGGTGGATTTCATCGAAACTTTGCATGAATGATCAGTATCTTATGTAGTTGTGCACCGGCATTTTAATTTGGGATTTCGACCCTTTTTGATGGAGTTATGCCCCTTTGTGCGAAATACAAGTACGCGCAACTCCTCCTTAATTAACAGGTGGATTTCATTGAAACTTTGCATGAATGATCAGTATCTTATGTAGTTGTGCACCGGCATTTTGATTTGGGTTTTTGATGGAGTTATGCCGCTTTTTGTGAAATACTTGTCCGCACAACTCCTCCTTAACTAACAGGTGGATTTCATTGAAACTTTGCATGAATGATCAGTATCTTATGTAGTTGTGCACAGGCATTTTTATTTGGGATTTCCACCCTTTTTGATGGAGTTATGCCCCTTTGTGCGAAATACTTGTCTGCGCAATTCCTCCTTAATTAACAGGTGGATTTCATTGAAACTTTGCATGAATGATCAGTATCTTATGTAGTTGTGCACCGGCATTTTAATTTGGGATATTGACCCTTTTTGACGATGGAGTTATGTCCCTTTAACAAAAATAGTATTTATCCTGCTAAATATGTTAAAAGTATAACTCTCAAATAAACATAACTTGGCGGAGGTGGGGGTATTAGTCAGCCACCCTGGCGATAGCTCTAGCTGGTTCTGTGAACTGTTTACTCATCTGTCTCTACATACAAAAATACATACAGAAAAAAATGTGAAGTATTGAGAAACAGTGATAACAAACTAGAACAGTCATAATCCAAGATGGCAGCATTGTGGCCATCTTGTTTTCTGATTTATCTCAAAATGAGCAATATATGCCCGTCGAATGCCATATAGTGTTATAAACTCTTTCATTGAAATAAGATCTGCATCATTCTAAGAGTGGTTAGCTGGCATGCTATAAAAAAATGAAAAAAATCAAATACTGAAATGAACTAAGGGCAATAACTTTTGCAAATATCATCGAATCAAAATTTCCATTAAGGGAGACACAACTTCATATCATGATTGTAATGTATACCAAGTTTCAAAGAGATCCGTTGAAAAATGTAGGAGGAGATTGCCGGACAAAATTCAAATACTGAAATAAACAAAGGGCATTAACTTTTGCAAAAATTGTTGAATCAAAATTGTTTTGAAGGAAACACTACAACATATCATGATTTTTTAGCCGACAAAGTTTAAAAGAAATTCGTCAAAAAATATAGGAGGAGATCTCTGAACAAAAAATCAAATACTGAAATGAACAAAGGGCAATAACTTTTGGAAAAATTGTTGAATCAAAATTCTTTTAAGGGAAACACAACTTCATATCATGATTATAATGTATACCAAGTTTCAAAGAGATCGATCGAAAAATGTAGGAGGAGATTGCCGGACAACCCCATACCATAATACTTCCGTCAAATTTGACGGGCGTATAAAAATATGCAAACTTAAGACCAAGGGGCACTTAAAATGCAATTGTCTGTCGGGTACTTCTTGAGAATATAAAATGTCAAAATTCAATCTTGCTGCATAGCAGCAATCTCATATCTGAAAGACCAAAGGGAACATGTAATTTGAGAAAGGTCTGTCCAGTACATTTTGATAAATAGCAGTAACAAACAAACTGTTGATATTTAAGATGACTGTTAAGCAGCACAACCAAAGATGAAAAAGAACCTACATAAGAAATATAAGAAAGACTTCTCAACTGTCATAATCCAACATGGCTGCCTGGCAATTATTTTATTTTTTTGATTCGTCAAAAAATGAAAAAATTAGAAAGACCAAGATCTGTCAAGATCTTTTTGAGAAAAATATTGATAACAGAAATTATGTAAGGTTGATTTGATTGACAGCTCCCGACATGGTGATGATTGGCTTAAACAAATACAGCTGCCTGTCTGGTAGACATCTTAATTTCTAATCAGTCTACAAAACAGAAGCACTTCTATGGATAGAAAGAACTGTCAAGTACTTCTCCAGAAAAGTAACTGTAAAAAAAATAATTAAAGGACAAATCACGACTGGATGGGGATTTGAACAGCCGACCATCTGATTATAACGATGATGATGATAGAAGAAAAACAGATTTTCTTGATAAATGAAATTTCACTATATTAAATAATAATGTATTATTTATGTAAAATTCGCAAAATAGATAACAAAGTCATATAATTATAAGTAACTAAAATAGTCTAATTTAATAGATCAAGGTGTATGTAGCCTCATGAATATCAGCAAACTTAGGACATATACATTGATGGGAAATATACATTGTTAGGACATACATTGTAACCCAGCTGGAAAGTGAGCATGTATAATGACACACCTCTCATCATCTATTCCGTCTTTACGTATTGCAGAGTAATCTTCTCTTGTGAGCAGGTATTGATTGTTACGTCATTGGGTTGTGTGAAAAATTACGTCGTTTTCTCAAAAATTGATGACGTTACTCTCACAAACAAGTGACGCAACAATCAATACCTGCTCCCAAGAGAAGATAACTCTGCAATACGCAAAGACGGAATACTAATAAAGATATAACAAAGTGTCGCTGTAATGGATCTTATATTACCATCAATACATTCAGTACTGTACCTGACAGGGACTTGAGAATTTGTTAAAACTATGTTTGGACCTAAACTAAGGTGTTTAGAGTAATTTTACACATTTTAGAGGTTAAGATCAGCTTTCGGTAAAATGCCACCCCCAAAGAAGAATATACATATCATTTGGGATGGCATTTATACCAAAATTTCATCTAAACCCATAAAACGTTTAAAATAACTTTGAAAATATACTGTAACAAATTCTCGAGTCCCTGTGTACAACTGTACAATGGCAGACAATACTGTTAATATTTTATCCAAACCAATTTAATTTACTAGTATTAAAGCAATCTCAAGAGAATACAGTAAATCACAGCCAATTGTACAGAATAGTACATAGTTAAGGTTATGTGAAACTATAATAAATGCAATATAGATAAATGTATATCATACGTCATGCCAGAATTCTTGGACACCAATCTGTGAGTTTAACAATCTTTTTAAGGGAATTGAGGTTAAAATAAGGGGGGGGGGGGGGGGGGGGGTATTTGCAGCATTTTTTTCGTGGCAAAAAGTCTGTCTTACTCAATTTAATTAATAAAATAAAGCACAAAATCTTTAAGAAGCTTTGTTTTGACTTTGGCAGGTTTTTGTATATATTGAAAGTGATTATATATATATTTAATAGCACCAAGTTTAAAAATATCTTATAGTTGAGATACATTTTGTATACTGAAGAAGCAGATTTTACTTTTAATTTCGAAATTTAGTTGGACAGCCCAATATTCACAGCAGCCACAATTTCTGCTAGTATATCAGATTTGCTGTGCTATACTATATCACAGCAAATTTGATATACATGTACTAGCAGAAATTAATGCAATATAGAGAAATGCAGTTTTAATGTTCTATCAAAGCCAATTTATATGCTAGTTGTATACAATCAAGAAAGTCCAAAAATGAGTGATTTATAGAAAAAAAAGTACATTAATGATTTTATACTTATCACAGCCAATGTTTGATGAAGTACACAGTAAAAACAATCTCAAATTAATGCAATATAAAGAATATATACCAGTGCATGTGACTTGTACTCTGTCCTCTATGCTCATAACAACTTCCATAAAACTATAATGTATATTGCTAGTACATGTACTATATGTCACTAAACCTGCTTCCAAAAATGGGAGACAAAAAGAATGACATGGAAAAAATTCCATGAAAGAAATATCACAATAATGTAACATATTGCATGTTTCAGGTGAGAAGACTGAAAACAATATAAAACGAAGAGTGCTAATCTAAAAGTTTTACTACAGATTTGTTTTTGTGAACTAAAACATGTCGCCCCTTTATCAGTTTAAAAGTTATGGCCCTGACAAGATATTCCTGAAAACTATGCACTTATTTAACCTTTGATCACAATGACCTAATGACGGAGCACTGCACATCATCTACAAGTGATGCAAGTATACAGGTCATCAAGATATCTTTAACGGTTTAAAAGTTACGACCCGGACAACATCATATTAGAAGAAGCATTACCAGAAAAATCCGTACTAATACAATATGTCTCCTTTCATTCCAAGAGTAGACAATCAAATCAAATAATAATATTGGATTCCAATTTGGTTTTGATGCATGCCTATGAAGTAGAGAGGGTATATATATAGTTGCCCTGTTTGTTCATCCATCAATTTGTTTGCATCCAGTGGAAAACTTATTCCACTACTGATGGAGTGCCTAAGTAAACTTGTTAATAGAATCGGAGGTAAAAACTAGGGTAGGTTGGGGTACTTGATTTATTATTTATATGGCTTTATTATATTTCTGATTGTAGTGCATAACAAAGAACGTCGAATTGCATACGACGATAACGTGTAATTCCATTACTATAACAATGCTCAAATTTAAGTTCAAGAATACCTGTAATGAAATTCACATATCAGCATTTCCCCAAATGTTCAATTGATGTAAACGAAGTGGTAAGGCGAGTTCCCCGAGAAATGTAAGGCAGAATGTTTAACCCTTTCACCCCTAGGTAACTTTTGTAGACTCTATCATACATTGATCTGGATTAGTCCATTATGGTCTACAGTACTAGTGGTGAAAGGGTTCATCTGAACTCCCCTAATCTCCCAGCAGTTACGGTAGTGCAACCACAGGGACGGAATGATATATACACAAACTATGTGGGGCTGGTGCCAAACTAGGGGTTGTAGTATAACTAAAATGATACATAATCTATAACAGCTTATATAATGATCCTTAGACGTTCACAACAAACTTGTATCCTGTGTGACCTGATCCTATTAACCAAAGTAATAAAATTTCAAAGATGTATGATTTTCAATAAGGAAGAACCTCAGCACATTACCTATACAATGGTCCATACAAACTGAAAAAGTACCAATATCTTCAGCGTTAATCCTCAGATTTCATTTTAAAAGCCTTATTCCGTTTTCATCTTCCAGCTCTGCCCTTTGAAATGAGTGTCCTTTAGTTTGCACATTGTCACACAAGACATAAACGATGAATACATGATCCCTACGTTATCACTTTTGTGCTTTGAACCTGGGACCGTGTTAGACTTCCCGCAATAGATCATGTTTCATAGTGTGTAGGCGATCAAACATGAAATATTTCAATAGCGATTCAATTCAACGAATTTAAGATGAAAGACATAATGTAGACGAAGAGAGTGAAACCAGGAAACACAAACTGATGGAAAGGGAATATTTATGTGATACAGAGCGAGTGTAGATAAATATGTGTTGCAATCCAATAGTAAATACTACTGGCAAGGGAATTAAGGCGTACACCCAATTACGTTTACTCAGGAAACGTCATGGAAAAATACATTGAATTACTTCATATTCAAAAGATCATATAAAACTATTACGATCACCTAGAACCACATGTTATACCTCTATGGAAAGCTTAAATAATTATCTATTATTTCATATAATTACATGTAATTCAGCACTTAATGCGCATGTTGCTATACCAGCCGAAATTAATGTATATTGTAGAAACTTGCATGTTTAATTTATGCCAACGAAGTCGTAAGGTGAGTTCATTGAACTCTTCTTCGTGTTTACAGCTGACGCAGTGGTATCCTTTATCTTTAATGTTCATCACCCGTATTGTCCTAAATAGTAATGCTGTGTAACAAAACTGTTCTCTTTGAACCCATGCAGTCACACCAACTATCAACCTTCACAAGAGAGAACATGTCTTTGATACCTTCTGTCCTTGGATTTTGTTACTGCCCTTGTATTTCACCACCCTGGTTTTCTGACTGTGATTCTTGTGTCGAGACAGAAATCCAGAGATGAAGTTGCTTTCCTTGTTGGTGTCGCTCACGAGTTGCAGCAGCATTAGACGTCCATCCTCACATCCAATGAGGAGCAGATCATGTAGGGTGACGGTGAGGGACAGTGGTATACTATGTACCGGACAGATACTGGTCGTAGTTCCCGTCTGGGTGTCACCTATCATCAACAGGCATGCGTAGACGTTTGCCCACACAGCAATATGTCCATCAGTACTTAACTTTGGACTTGCTTGATTACTTGGTCTTTTGGGATAGTCCCCATCAGGGTCATATTGAAATTCCAAAGTCATTTTTTCCAGGTTGTACAAATTCCTGAGTCTGTCTATGCCATAGCGACCGTCCTGACACGTGAACAGCCTAGTAGGTGAACAAATGCTACCTTTTTTCCTGACCTCACCTGACTTGATGTCAAGGACAATCAGTGATTTGGTGTCAGATCCTTCATCACACTGTTGAAGCAGAACCAAGTCCTTATCCTTCACAAGAGGATGAGTGCAACATGAGACAACTCGGGGAAAGGTTAGCCTCTTTTCACCTGTTTCAATATTGTAAACAACCAGATTTGACAAGTAAACCTCTCCTGATGAGATTGATTCTGAAATGACGATATTGTCACTGGTAGAATCGAAGAACATGAACATGTCGCCGATTAAAGCTGCTCCGAGCTCCAGTGTATTGATGTGTTTTGATGCCGGTATGCTCCAGAAGCTGACTTGAGCTTCGCCGGCATTGTTAACATAAACAGCCATTTTATCGTCAGCAAGTACATGATACTTTACAAGGAGACTTGACAACGGGACAGAACTACACAGGTGTCCGGTTCCAGTGCTCCACACCTTCAGGACATTCTCAGAACTATATTCTCTCAGAACGACATGTTCACCGTCAGGAGTGATGACAGGCTGCATCACCTCATAATCTTTGGAGATATAAAACTTTATACAACCACCAAGAATATCTAGGATGGCCACCTCGTTTGACATGTTTCCCCGCATTACTGCAGTTTGCCCCCTCTCCGACACATCCATGTAACGTGGGGCACTTTTGATTGTTATTGGTTCAAAAGAGACCTGTTTTGACACAAGTGATGAGATTCTCCACACTGTTAAAACATTATTCCGCTTGTGTGTTGTGACAAGAAAATATCCATTTTCAGACATTATAGCCGCCGTTATTTTGGAGCGACTTATTTCCATGGTCTGTAGAACCCTGCTGGTCTCTGTGTCCCAAACGATAAGATAACCTTCGTATGCCGAAACGAAAAATGTCCTGTCTGGTGTCATGTGTCCTTCAAAAGACAGAACTTTGTGATCAGGTTTGACATCATCGGGAATTACAAATGCTTGCATCTTCCGATTTGATTTGTAATGGTGCAGGACAAATCCTTGGTTCGTTGTCAATAGAAGGTTTTCCTTGTCCAATGCAAACTTCACATCAGTAATAACGAGAGATGTTGGTGTCTTCTGAGAGATATTTCTCTCACTAAGGACACATCCCAATTTCTTGTTATTGGTATCAAGACCAATAACACTGAAGGTAGAAGAATCCTTGAAGATGACGACTGCTTCTTTACCTGAGGGATCTGGTATAACTTTCTTTGGTACTTGCTGAATTTCTGTTTCCGCTAGTTTTTCTCCGGAGTTGACGTCGAATAGTCTATACTTCCGTGACATCTTGTCACGAAACATGATACGGTCCTGTTCTGGAAGCAAAAACATGTCATCCGCTACTACATCAAATTGTGATATATGCTTTCCTGTCTGCCGGTCAAACAGATCTGCTGAATGACCTATGTACATGCAGATAATTTTTGTTTCCGTCAAGACAAACGAAAGACTATCTGTAAAACCTACACCAGGGTAAGTCTTCTCCAATGACACACAGTTTAATATATCGCCAGTTGACATGTTGACCACGACCACTTGGTTCCGCTGCTTCTGATAGCTGGAGTAAAACATCGCAAGGTTTTGTTCAGGAGAAGTCATCATGATGTTAAGCTTCACAATGTCCGGGTCAAATAGATTGACCTGTTGTTCTATTTCTCCAGTTGTGAGGTCCCACATTACCAAGACATTGTTTTCTGCTAAAGCAATGAGATGGGAGGAGTCGTTTGAAATGGCCACAAGAGAACATCCAAACGGGATACCCTGATGTTCAAACTTGAATAGAAGGGCTTCCTTTGGAGTATTATAACAGGTTTGATATGGTAGAGTTGCTTTGTCTGATCGGATCCTGTTCAAACAATCCTCAACCAAGAATTTCTCTGCACTGTTTTTAGCATCAGACAACAGTGGTAAGAGATGACCAGAAATTTCCATAGCAAGTGTCTTGGGGTATTTTGCGAGAGTTGACTGTGCTGTCTTCAGAACGCGCTGCAGGATTCCGTCCTTATTCTGCCTTGACAAAAGGAAATCAGACAGGAGCTGCTGAACTGACGTCGCTGTCAATTTTGCTAGCAACCAATCATAATTGAACAAACATATGCTTCGCAATTCAGAATTTCTGTCCGCGTTGATGAGATGAAACGGTAGCTTGTTGAGTTTTCTTAGATTGAATCTCTTCTCCTCTACTTCATCCTCTGTAAAATGGAAACTGATCGGTTGATCTGCCACTTTTCTGTCTGCTTCACTGTTCGGTGAGGCAAGGCCTAGCTTCTTGTATTGGGATTCACTGTATTGGAATGGTTTTTGTTTGTTGTGCCACGTCCCCAGATAGAAGTCTGCCAACAAAGAGTGAACTTCCATGCTGAATTTAGAATCTGATAGATACCGTTTTTCAGCAGCCTCATAAAACTGCCTGTGATACCAGAAAAAGACCCTGGTGTCGTCCACTTCTTTGTCTACCAGATAACTGCCGATGTCATGTCGTACCCTCACCCACAGTGCAGACGGAATTCTCCTAAACGGAGGCACATGGTACTGAAACACACTCGTTAACAACGTATCATCAAGGGATAGAACATCTTCCAGCTCTGCCTCACTTATACCGGACTGAGAGGCGGTGATATAGGCCAGGGTACGACTGACAAAAATCTTCCCATGTTTGGTCTCAAGCCTCAGTAACAAGGAGTTGATGATCTCCTGTACCGTGTAGGAAAGGGTATCAACTGTGACCTGTGTGTATGATTTCCATGTCAGAACATCTTCAAACACTAATTTCACATACAGAGGTAGGCTGCATTTCTTGAAGGCTTCCTGAACATAATCAAGCTGCTCATTATTCAAAGTTCTGTTCCTGGACAGCAGCCATGTCTTCAGGATCTTTACACTTATATCCTCACCCAGAATTTTCACCATAATGAAACTGTCGGCCAAAAACAACGACTTAAGAGAATTGATAATGTCATTAGACTCTGTATATGTTGATGTCACAATTCGTACATTCTTTCCAAGCTTTTTCGGTAGCCATCGAAGTTTGTGAGCTCCAAAATCAGAACTCAGCTGGTCAAGCGAGTCCAGCAAGATTACTAGAGGCTTGGATGACTGCTGGTCATACTTCTCAATGAGGGACTGAAAGAATGCCAGGAGTTTGTTGAATTCTGCTGGAATGCTGTCAAGGTCACCATTGATGTTGGACAAGATCTGGGTGACAAGACTCTTTAGGAGGCGCCAAAGGTTACTGCTGGCTGGGGAAGTACCTAGGAATCGCAGGATAATGATTGCATCCTTCTTGTATGTAAATGGAACCTGGAAAATAAAGTTTCCTTTGAGATTGACTCGCAATACAATGTTTCTATCCTAACTACTAGCCAATTTCAATTTTCAGTCAGACAGTTCAATTAAAGCTAGAATGTCTATACCAGCATTTTTTTTCATTTAAATCTTCATTGAAAAATCTGCATTTTTGTGTCGTTATTATGAGTTAAGTCGTCATTTTTCAATCTATTTCTCAACCTAATCTCTCATTTTCCTCCATCCTTAACCAAACTTCAATTAACTTAACTAAACCAGTCAGAATGCACATACATGTATACCCATTAGCCTATTCACCCATCCTTTCTACATTGTAACTCTCCTCACCTGTAACTAGTCTCTGCAAGATTAGGGCAATAAGTACAGATTGACCTATCATCTCTTCATAATGACACAAAGATGAACAAACCTGATCTGCTGGACCTATTGCATCACTACTGTGTAGCCGATTGACAGAATAATGTTACAGGGTGAGCGTCCGGGTAATTTCAGTCCTGGAACACTTGTAGTGGTCATTGAATGGCCAATCATCTGCTACGCAGTCTACAAATTATCTTCTCTATTGTGGAGACATAGAACACAAAAAAAACTCTCCCTAACTTAATGACGTCTTAAATACAAACTTTTTAGTCCACCCATATAACAATGTATTAGAGTTGTACATCCCATCCACATTTACGCCAATTGTCGTCCAATTCTTCCCTTATAACCTTATAACCTCTTCCATGATATCTGTGTTTACGTAAACTTCCAATCAATCAATGTTTTTTGTGCGTTATACGTGCCGTTAACAGCTATGGTCATTTAAAGACTTGCCAGGTTTTGGAATTGGAGAAAAGCTGGGACCCCCCCTCCCCCCAAAAAACCCCACTGAACTGCGGTAAGTACTGCCGCCTGCTCCACATAGGCCTTGAACCCATGACCAAGTGGTGGAGGCTAGTGTATGGAGATGGTCAAACGCCTTAATCACTTAGCCACTGTGGCCCCTTACAATCAATCAAATGTATCCCTTTAATATAGTATAGAAGTACTTTCCTTTCTTGATTTCTCCACCCCAACAACACACATTGTAATTTACCTTATCAGCTATTCACGTCCAAACTCTACCAGTTTCTTCCTTTCTTACTTCCTAACAATAACATCCATATTAATATCTCCCCACGTCATCTTTACTCATATCTGTCTTAACCAGTATCGTTCTTCATTCTCCACCAAGGGAGCATACATTATAATACCTTCCTGATCATGCACAACTTCTTCCATTTAACCTCTGCTAGAACAACATACATTTCATGTCTATCCATTTACATCCTCACTCTATCTGTACTCCTATTCCTTTAATGTTAGTACCTGACGAGCTACCTCAGCCATGATTGAGGTTTTACCACTTCCAGAGGGTCCAAAGACTGTCAATGGTTCATTTGAGTCCCCACACAGGTAAGTAGCAACTCGCTCTAGAACGTCCTCTCTACCATGGAACATGGAACACCTCTCTTTAGCCATGGTCAGGTGCTGCAACACCTGTATGTAGAATTAAATGCAACAATTACATTCATGCTGGTCAGTTGGGGAGTGGAATCCAGAGGCTAACCCACTTGACCATTGCTAGAGTTTGATCCCTTGATATTGATAGGATGATATATACCGGGTAATAAGACAGATACCTTAGGGAATACCCTTCCATTGTGATGTTGGTGATTCCCATTCTGTGAATGGTACAGTATAAGCTGAATACAAAATTTACATCTAGTTCTAACTTGTTTCAAATCATGCTTCATATCCTGATCCTCGATTCTCCAGGGGTTACACTCACTTTTGCTCTGTGCACCCCTGAAATATGTCATGGCAAAATCGAAGGCATGTGGCTAGCTATTTGACTGGTGTCTGGTAAAAATACCTCACCAATCGCTAGGCTGCCCTCTGTCCTTTGAAGATTACAGAGAAGCACCAACAGACATAAAAGCCAGTCAATTTTACCATTACGCTATTCTGAGAATGTACATCAAAGGATCAAACTAGTCTTTCTCTCTATCCACAGGGTCGTGAACCGTCGATTTTGCTATGACATATTCCAGGGGTGCAAAGAGCAAAAGTGATAATGAATACAGGTCCTGAGGCTTTATAATTGTGTACTGTAGATCTATTATATCAGCCTTTTTGATAGCTCTTCCATTTTGCTTGTCAGTGTTCCTCACCTCTAGGTATATGTCATCATGGGCCAGTTTGAGTTCCTCCTGCACAGCTTTGTCGATGAGCTGTTTGACTCCAGTGTAGAATATGTCCCCAAACTCACAAAGGTATTGGCTGTGTTCCTCTTTACTTATCCCACCTTGTTCACTCCACTTCACATTCTTCCTGTACAACAAATAATGTGATCATGATTTTGTTTTCCAATCACAGCCAAATTTTCAAACCAAGGCTACATTCGCGTATCCCAGTTGAAACAGTACCTTGTGGTGCAGAAATATTCCACGATAAACGAACGCACTTGGTCTGTTCTATAAGTAGAGCTACAAATGCACAGTTTCGGAGAATAAAAACAATGTATCAAGAATATTATGCCCTTCTCTCACGCGTCCACTGAATTACATTACGTATCTTAAAAACTACATCTGGCTTGACATTATTTTATAAAGAAATAACGCAAACTGGCAATAGTCAGCATTTTAGTTTCGACCAGGTACGTCTGGGCCCCTCAATCTACACATGCCAAATTTTCCTGAGGTCAGCCTTGGTTCAGGTCTGTGCCTGTCATTTTCTTTACAGGTTCAACCGTTTCAACTGATATGCGATTGTACTCCTAATCTGTATGTATAATGACAAATTGAAACAATTTATTTTCATATTGAAATCTAAAATAAAGCTGGAATGTTTAATGATCAAAAGGACCATTTTTTTAAACTTAGTGTTAGCAAATGATGCAGCTTACACAGATTCAAACAACTGAATGCAATTTATTACAGATACCATTACATAAATCCATAATTCTGGTTTAGTCAGAAGGTGAAAGGTCATTCTTAGAGAATATGTACATGACTATACCTACATCAAATATTTTGACCCCAAATTTATATTCTGTGAATAAAAATTTGAAAACGTGTATGCTGCTATAGTTGGTATTTAATGTCCCATAGTAACTTTATATAGTGCACAAGCATAGTAAAATCATGAATTTAAACACCCTACTTTGATATATTGGAAGATTCCATTTTACTGAAGACTGTTTCATCTCTTAGATTGGAGAGAATTTCCTGAGCCTCTTCGTCTACTTTTTCCTGGTTCACCATATCAATGAAGCGCGAAGCTTTATTGTGCCTCAAGTGAAACTGTAAGTCATCAATGATTCTTATGAAACACAGACAGTGGTTCTTTGGTTTTCCAGCTGTCTTCAGTATTCCTTGCAGTACTTCCTCCTCCGTCACTACAGTTAAAAAAAAACAGAATTTTATAGGAAAAACTAACCAGTATTCTTAGTAGCTGCACAAATGGAAATGTCATATCGCAAAAATTAAGTGTTACATAATAGCAACAAGAGGCCCAGAGGCCCAGAGGGCCTGTATCGATCACCTGGATATCTAAGCAATCATGGAAAAATATTCTCCAAATGAGATCCAAGGGATATGCCAGACCCAAGGCCAATCCCTGTTGATATCTGTATTAGATTGTTCATGCCCAGCAATTGTATGTATGGTTATGGGGTGGGGATCTCAACTGTTTCCAAGCTGTGACTCAGAAACTAGGTCCATACGGTTGTGGCCAGACCCTAGGATCAATTCTAATATCATGACTACATTCGTCTCTTTTTGCCCAGTATTTGTATTTATAGTTTTGGGTTGGGGATCTCAACCGTTTCAAAGTTATGACCCAGGAGTTAAATCTCCAAGGGTGGGGCAGACCCCAAGGCCATCCTGGAAGCATATGTGCATTCATCTCTTTATACTCAGCAATTGTATATATGGTTATAGGGTAGGGATCTCAACTGTTTCCATGCTGTGACTATAAGAAACTAGGTCCCTAGGGGTTCGGTCATACCCCAAGGTCTATTCTAACATCATGACTGCATTCTTCTCTTTATGCTTAGCATTTGTATATATAGTTTTGGGGTGGGGATCTTAACTGTTTCAAACTTATGACCCAGGGACTATGTCTCCAAGGGTGGGGCCAGACCCTCGGGCCATCCTGGAAGCAAATGTGCATTCTTCTCTTTATACTCAGCAATTGTATATATGGTTAAACGGTGGGGATCTCGACCATTTCCAAGTAATAAACTATTTTCGGCTTCACCCCTTAGCCCGAGGGGTTCAGCCCCACCATTTGTACATTTTTGAATCCCTGCCTCCAATGAATGCTGAATGCTTCCTACCAAATATGATCAATATCCATGGCACAGCTCTACAGAACAGATCGCTTAAAGCAATATAGCCAAATTGTCCACTTTTGGCCCAGCCCCTCAGCCCCCTGGGGGTTCAGCCCCACCATTTGTACAATTTTGAATCCTCACCACCTCGGGATGCTTCCAGTCAAATATGGTTGATATCCATCTCTTAGTTCCAGAGAAGAAGTCGCTTAAAGCAATATATAACCAAATTGACCCCTTTTGGCCTTGCCCCTCAGCCCCCTGGGAGTCAGCCCCACCTTTTGTACACTTTTGAATCTCCACCACCTAGGGATGCTTCCATATGGTTGATATCCATCTTTTAGTTCCAGAGAAGAAGTCGCTTAAAGCAATATAGCCAAATTGCCCCCTTTTGGCCCCGCCCCTCAGCCCCCTGGGGGTCAGCCCCACCATTTGGACAATTTTGAATCCCCACCACCTAGAGATGCTTCCAGTCAAATTCCAATCAGTGGTTAAGAAGAAGAAGTCGTTCAAAGAAATTGTTGACGTACAGACGACGGACGCCACGGTATGGCATAAGCTCACCTTGGTCCTTCGGACCAGGTGAGCTAATAATGAGTACAGAATATATAATTAGCTACTGTAAGTCTTTCTTCATTAATCCTCAGTATCTTGTAGTAAATGTCACATATCAAGTATAATGTATAATCCTACAGATCCTAAATTAAGGTAAAAGTTGAAACAATAAGTCATTGAGCATGTTTCCTGTAGGTTTTAAGAATGAATTTACTGTAGGTCTTAGAGTGAATATATAGCAGGTGTCTTAGAGTGAATATATAGTAGGTTTAATTACTGGTAATGCTTGTTACACTAGTGCTAATCTGCTGACAGACATTTTTACCTGACATGAAGTATTTGTGCTTTTCTTCTGCACCCATTTTCCCATTGTCAAAACAATGCTGACTGGCTGTTTTCAGTAACTGCCTCAAGTTGATTTGTACTCTGTTCCATTCATTAACAGCATCACTTGTCTGAAAATTGTATATATATATAGTAATAAGTTTATTTACAATAAAAGTTTTTATAAAATCTTACATCTCAGCTATCTATACTGATTGCAACAACACTTCAACAGTCAAGCTTCATATAATTCACCAATAAAAAGTTACTGTCATGGCAGGGTTTACAAAACGTAGGTGATTGGCTGACCATGTTTTTTACTAAGTTTTGATGGAGCTGATTGGCTGACCATATTTTGTACTAAGTTATGATGGCGCTGATTGGCTGACCTCGTGTTTGTACTCTGTTATGATGGAGCTGATTGGCTGACCATGTTTTATACTCAGTAATGAAGGAGTGATTGGCTGACCTTGTTTTTGTATTCTGTTATGATGGAGCTGATTGGCTGCAGTATATGTACTGGTGGTATACAGTTGGTGTCCTGTTTGTACCAAACGTCCAGCAGACTGTGATCCTGATCAAGAGTCTGTAGAGCCTGGATGAGTTCATCAAACTCCTTACTGGGAATCGAGGACTGGAGGTGATGGAACCCATGTTTCTGGTTTAGAAATGTCTGTAGTAATGAAACAAGTACAATTAAGTGCTGTATATAAAGATCCAAATTTTAATGTAAACTATACAATTTATGTAGACCACCATTATCCGCTCTCTGAACATTAATTGACCAGTGTTGAATAATGTACTCCCCATTCCATTTCACAATTTCCGATCCCTCTTGAGTTTTCCTCTTTTTTAAAACACTGCAGGCATTAAATCTTAAAATTCATTGATAACTCCATTTCCAATACTATACCTACACTTATTTTCAAAAACATTTTAGCTAGCATGTTTTTAATTTGGGATGCTTCTCTTTAAAGTCAATCTTAATAATAGCAAACGTCATCTCTCCAGGCAATTCATTACAAACAAACATATGCACAATTTTCTGGATAGTCCTACCACAAAGTTGGGTCCAGTGGACAGGCGTTGACAGTTTTGTATTTCCTGAAGACAGAGGGAAGTAGCCAGGTGATCGTCAGCAGCATCATCAGGAACTCCCCAGCGCATGTCAACCACCTAGGTTAATAAACATCACCACAAATTTAAGCAGTAATTATCTAATAAAACAATAAAACATATAACTGTCGGATATTCTTCTCTGTATAATAATCTCACCACTTAAGGTTCTGCAATAACACTTTTTCCTCTGTTCAGGAAAACATTTGTGGGAAATTATTGTTTACAAAGCTAATAGCCTAGATTATCGATGGATTCACTTTACTAGATGTGACTGATTGCTGTTCTTAATTGCTGTGTAAGGTAAACAGACAATTCAATGTACCTGGTATTCAAGTCCATACTTCTTCCTGCAATAGGATGTCAGTTTTGGATGAACCTCTTCTATCAATAAATTTCTTTCCTCTCTTGTATCTAAATTAATAAAAAAAAAAGCGAAACATTTTTTCAAAAACCATTAGGTACAAATTTCTTTTAAGATACCTATTTTTCTATGTAAGTTACAATTTAGAAGTTTCAACCATGAATGACATAACTTATGATAACATATATAATGACAAATATACAACAATACTACAACAACATACAACAAATATACAACAAAACTACAACAATACTACAACAACATACAACAAATATACAACAAAACTACAACAATACTACAACAACATACAACAAATATACAACAATACTACAACAACATACAACATAAATGAGATGACTGTACACAGAGATAACATGACATGGACATAAACAATCGAACAGTAAAACTGGACAATAAGAAGTTTTCATTTGCATAAAGAAATGTTCCCCCAAAGTAATGTGTTCATCCCACAGTATAAACTGTTTGACTGTTTTAAGATTAAGGTACACATATACAAAAGTAGACAACAGAAGCTGAACTGAAAGAAAATAATGTCCTTCACTGCAATATGATGGAATAATTTGGCAATAAATAATGTCTCATAGCAAAATACTAGTTAAAACAATAGAAATTCACAAAAAAAAACATTAGGCCTGCATCCATACACAAATACCAAGATAACTGACAACTGTACCTGTGAATGTTGAACTGATGAAGATCCTCACAACCCTGGAGTTGCGATAAGGAAGATCTAACATCGACCCACGAAGGACAGCCTTCACTCTTCTGACATCCATCTTTATTTTTTGATGTTATTCCCTACGTTTGGTACAATCGATTTGGAACATCCATTTTATTTCTCGGATTCCTCACACAAGAACAAATCTGACATAGTTTTGTTTCTTTCTTCTTCACCATAGTCCCACCATCTTTCAAACAAAAATATGAATGGTTTAAAGGGAGATGTCAAAATGTTTGGGTTTAAGATTGTTTTGTTGAACTGAAACTGTATTGTGTGTAAGCTAGATTAATCATGTTCTTAGTTTCTTCTCAGTAAGCCTAAAGTATAGGCTTTACCTGTATTGTTGTTCAAATGAGACTCTCATTTCAGGCCGTGTTTTAACGTGACTCCTAAGTACTTGCAGCCTTGTCAACATGTTGTAAAATATTATTGCGTGGATGTACATATAATGTAGATTTATTGTGACAGCTAGATGGAGAGGACAGTACATTGGTCTGTGAGAAAGATAGCTTATTTATGTAAATCATATTGAAAGGTAACTACATGATGTACATCCTTTTCGCAAGTTAAAGTTATGCACCGTAGTCAGTGATCTGGTCATCTGCAAATAGGCGAATATATGTTGATCCCGAAAAGGCGATAAAGACCGTCCTAAAGAAACATCGACCATCATATCACCACTAGCACTCTCTGAACATACGTTTGTATAAAAACCATAAATCAATTAGGAACAGCAACAGTACACAATACAGCATGTACTGTCATGCCAGTTACTTAGCCCGAGTTTCCTCTGGCCCTGACACTAGACTTAGCCAATTTGACAGATATGTGTCATCTATCTGTCAAAATGTCTTAAGTCTGCAGAGGAAACTCGGGTTAGACAGTTACTGTAACGTTACGTTTCTATTTACACAAGCAGGCCGGTAGCTGATATATGATGTATCACCAAAGTTTTAACTAAAGTACCAATATAATATGTATTTTTATAAATGTTATGGAACATTTTATTACCATCATCCTCAATCTTTATTTTAATAAAAGTCATTTTTATATATGTATTATACCCCAAATTGCTATAATTTGTTAGACAGATAATAGGTTGGTAGGGATTGTCCAACCACCTGTTGTCTGTTCTACACACAAGTACCACAGTATAAATGTATATCTTATATTGTTACTTAATATCTACAAGAATGACATCATCTTGCTTTATGATATGTACAGTGATACATATAACTGATATTTTAATATTACAAGTGGAAACAACATCATGCATAGCCCCACATATATATATTATCAGAAGGAAATCATATTTGCTAATGACAACTCCATCTTATACCGTCAAATAAAATAACATCTCATTTTGATGAAATAATATATCATCATCATATTTGACCAATTACAACTTATTCTATTCATATATATATTATTACGAGAAATTATACCATCTTATATTCATATTATAAGGTCAAATCCTTAGGACCTTTTGTTATCTAAGTAATTAAGATCTATACTAGAGGACCCCATTGGAAATAAGCTGCCACCCAGCTTTCATGGGATATCCTAGGTTAAAGCTTAGTCAAACAGATACATTGTAATTATAGTGCTCCAAAATTTGTGATATTAACTTTGATGTGATAAGCTAAATACTGTGATAAATCTGTGATTATTATGCAATTGAAATCTGTGATCATATGTGATATTTGTACCTGTATCTTGCTTTTACCGAATAAATATTATTATTATTATTATTAGATAAATGTAACTCGAGTTCTCAGTGTGAACTTGTCCTCGCACATTTTAAAAGTGCTCTTCTAATATTGATCAAACAATAGGTTATTTTAAATTAATATTTTAAATATCATATATAAAAAAGGTGCTCACAATAACTGTTATATACCAAAAACTATCCAAAAACGTGCACCTCACCATGTTTCTTTACAACATTGCTAGGGTAAACATCATTGGATTTTCGTATCTTCCAAACTAAAGAGCTCTCTTTTAGTTACGAATTAACTCCCCTTTTCAGCGAAGAATGGAGTGATGGCGATCTTCAGTGTTTACATCATCAACAAAGCCGGTGGTTTGATATACCAATATGACCACTCCGGAGCCAGACCCGAGGTGGAGAAGACATTCAGTTACCCTATTGAACTGGTGCTCAAGATTCACGACGAGAAACTTGTAGTGGCATTTGGAGAAAGAGATGGAATTAAAGGTGGGCGTGCCGATTCGGTTTCAGCGGTTGAGTTTGGCATCACACATGGATCTGACAATTCATAAGTCATAACAAACAACAAACTATCAGTTTAACTTTTCTCAGAAAGAAACGTTAATAGGCGTTTTAGAGTCCACATGTGCATTCATATATACATGTACAATTAGTATCGGGTGCCAGTGGTTGGTACAAACTTTCAAGTACCATAAACGTGTACAAATAGTTATAGCCCAAATTTCCACTGGTCCTGACTCCAGACTTAGACATTTTGACAGGCATATGTCTTCACCAGACTAAGAAATGTTGACAGGTAGATGTATCCATACATCTATCTTTCAAGATGTCTAAGTCTGGTGTAAGGACCAGAGGAAACTTTAATTATTATGTAGTCTCATCTACTCATTTAATAAATGATTGTTGCAGATTGATATGTTTATAACCAGATGATATTTATTTCGCATTTGTTAGTGGAAAGAAAACAAAATTAATCAACAGCCAAATAAGGATTCAAACCCTGTGAATCTTTTACCAACTTAGCTTCCTGGTCACTGGCTATCACCCAGTCCTTATATGATACAAAAGGAAAATTCCCTCTAGCTCAAAGCTAGAAGGCGACCGTGATCCTATGTACAATTAAAATCTGCCACACCTGATTACCAGTACGTCCATACCAATCAACCATATTTTATTTAAGTATTTGTCACCAAACACTCCTATTTACAACCTAGATTTGGACTCTCCAAATGAATTAACATTCTACTAGCTGAGCTACAATTCCAACTGCATAAAGACTGGATTATCAAAAATAGCTCTGGGGTACTAATTAGGATAGGACATCAAGTCTTGGGTACAAGTGCTGGGGTACCAATGCACAGGTTACAAAACTGGAGTACAAGACTGGGGTGTCAAGGCTGAGGTACCAAGTCTGGGGTACCAAGGCTAGGATATACCAAGGCTAGGATACAAAGACTGAGGTACCAAAGCTAGGGTGCCATGACTAGGGTACCAAGTCTGGGGTATAAAGGCTAGGGTATCAAGGCTAGGGTACCAAAGCTAGGGTGCCATGACTAGGGTACCAATGCTAGGGTACCAAGTCTGGGGTACCAAGTCGGGGTTACCAACGCTAGTTAGGGTACCAAGTCTGGGGTATCAAGGCTAGGGTACCAACTCTGGGGTACCAAGGCTAGGGTACCAACTCTGGGGTACCAAAGCTAGAGTTCCATGACTTGGGTACCAAGGCTGGGTTATATTACAAAGGCTGGGTGGGGTATCGGTGCAGAGGCTGGAAAACCATTATCATGGTAGGCCAGAAAGCAAACTGTGTATATATATATATGGATTCAAAAAGTTTTCCACTTAACAATCAAGCACCATGTCTTATAATAAAGACATCAGTCTTCAATGGTATGTGTTTTATAAATTGCAATACTAGTGATAATGTATTTTTTCTTCCACTCCTAATTATTTCAAACTTCAAACAGTATTCGAGATATTTTTAATATGTTATCATATTGATGCTAATGTTTATTTTCAGTTGGACACACTTTACTGTCAGTAAATGGTGTCCCAGCAGAGGGGCGCTTTTTGAAGAGTGATGGTCGGGACATCATGGATATCATTGCTGCAGAAGAAAATTACCCAATTAGTCTCAAGTTTGGACGTACAAAACTGACTACAAATGAGAGAATCATGTTAGCCAGTATGTTTCACTCGTAAGTAATCTATCAATATATCGCACTACTTAAAAATATGACAGGTTCTGCTCCGAAAGATTTCATCAATACGGAAAGTATATCAAAATTTTCAAGGTGTTAAGTTTGGTCCAGAGTGACTGAAATAATTGATGGGTAGTAAAACAATGCAAAAACAATTGTAGCCTGTTGTTTTATCTCTGTATACATGTATATAACCTCTTGTCATATACAATGTAAGTATTTGTACCCTGTTGTTATATGTATTTTTATGCCCCCGCCATAAAATAGGGGGACATTTAGTGTTGCCCATGTCCGTCCCGTCCCATCGCATCCCGTCACGTCCTGTCCCATCCATGAGCGGGGGCACGGGGGCATTTATGTCTTACAGACATTTTCTAGTTAATATTAAGATATACAGTGTATCTATTGGTAATCTATTTTTACTAAAAGATAAATGGTGCTTCATCTCTATTGCTACACGGAGATCCATTCCCTGTATAAATGACAAGTACAGTAAGACTGTTGACGCATAAAGATAAACTCTCTTTATTTGTAGACTGTTTTCTATATAAACTCTGTGTCTTTGTAGACTGTTTTCTGTATAAACTCTCTGTATTTGGAGACTGTTTTCTATATAATCTCTCTATATTTGTAGTCTGTTTTCTATATAAACTTTCTATATTTGTAGACTGCTTTCTATATAAACTCTCTGGATTTTTAGACTCTTTGGTAAGCAAACTCTCTGTATTGGTAGACTCTTTGTTATATGAACTCTCTGTATTTGTAGCCTCTTTGTTATATAAACTCTTTATATTTGTAGACTGTTATTTTATATAAACTCTCTGTATCTGTAGACTCTTTGTTATACAAACTCTATGTATTTTTAGAGTCTTTGTTATATAAACTCTCTTTATTTGTAGATTGTTTTCTATATAAACTTTCTATATTTGTAGACTGATTTCTATATTAACTCTCTGTATTTGTAGATTGTTTTCTTTCTAACCTCTTTGTATTTATAGACTGTTTTCTATACAAACTCTCTATATTTGTAGGCTGTTTTCTATATAAACTTTCTATATTTGGAGACTCTTTGTTTTACAAACTCTCTGTATATGTAGACTCTTTGTTATACAAACACTCTGTATTTGTAGACTATTTTCTATATAAACTCTGTGTCTTTGTAGACTGTTTTCTGTATAAACTCTCTGTATTTGGAGACTGTTTTCTATATAGACTCTCTATATTTGTAGTCTGTTTTCTATATAAACGCTCTATATTTGTAGACTATTATTTTATATAAACTCTCTATAATTCTAGACTGTTTTCTATATTAGCTCTCTGTATTTGTAGACGGTTTTCTATATTAACTCTCTGTATTTGTAGCCTCTTTGTTATATAAACTCTCTGTATCTGTAGACTCTTTGTTATGCAAACTCTCTGCATTTGTAGAGTCTTTGTTATATAAACTCTCTGTTTTTGTAGACTCTTTGTTATGCAAACTCTCTGCATTTGTAGACTGTTTTCAATATAAACTCTCTGTATCTGTAGACTCTTTGTTATATAAACTCTCTATAATTCTAGACTGTTTTCTATATGAACTCTCTGTATTTGTAAACTCTTTGTTATATATACTCTCTGTATTTGTAGCCTCTTTGTTATATAAACTCTTTATATTTGTAGACTGTTATTTTATATAAACTCTCTGTTTTTGTAGACTTTTTTCTATATAAACTCTCTGGATTTGCAGACTGTTTTCTATATATACTCTCTGTATTTGTAGATTGTTTTCTTTCTAACCTCTTTGTATTTATAGACTGTTTTCTATATGAACTCTCTGTATTTGTATACTCTTTGTTATATAAACTCTCTATATTTATAGACTGTTTTCTATGTAAACTCTCTATATTTGTAGGCTGTTTTCTATATAAACGCTCTGTAGTTGTAGACTCTTTGTTATGCAAACTCTCTGCATTTGTAGACTGTTTTCCATATAAACTCTCTGTATTTGAAGACTCTTTGTTATACAAACACTCTGTATTTGTAGACTGATTGCTATAGGATCACAACTGTCCCCTGAACCAAGGAGCTCTGGTATAGAAGTACTTGAGACGGATACTTTCAAACTCCACTGTTTCCAAACCATGACAGGTTGTAGACTGTTTTCTATTTAAACTCTCTATATTTGAAGACTGTTTTCTATATATACTCTCTGTATTTGTAGAGTCTTTGTTATATAAACTCTTTATATTTGTAGACTGTTATTTTATATAAACTCTCTATAATTCTAGACTGTTTTCTATATGAACTCTCTGTATTTGTATACTCTTTGTTATATAAACTCTCTGTATCTGTAGACTCTTTGTTATGCAAACTCTCTGCATTTGTAGACTGTTTTCTGTATAAACTCTCTATATTCGTAGACTGTTTTCTATACAAACTCTCTGTATTTGTAAACTCTTTGTTATATATACTCTCTGTATTTGTAGGCTGTTTTCTATATAAACGCTCTATATTTGTAGACTTTTTTCTATATAAACTCTTTATATTTGTAGACTGTTATTTTATATAAACTCTCTGTATCTGTAGACTCTTTGTTATGCAAACTCTCTGCATTTGTAGACTGTTTTCTGTATAAACTCTCTATATTCGTAGACTGTTTTCTATATTAGCTCTCTGTATTTGTAGACGGTTTTCTATATTAACTCTCTGTATTTGTAGTCTTTATGTTATATAAATTCTCTGTATTTGTAGACCGTTTTCTATATAAACTCGCTGTATTTGTAGACTCTTGGTTATACAAACTCTCTGTATTTGTAAACTCTTTGTTATATATACTCTCTGTATTTGTAGATTGTTTTCTATATAAACTGGCTGTATTTGTAGACTCTTGGTTATACAAACTCTCTGTATTTGTATACTCTTTGTTATATAAACTCTCTTTATTTGTAGACTGTATACTATATAAACTATCTGTATTTGTAGACTGATTGCTATAGGATCACAACTGTCCCCTGAACCAAGGAGCTCTGGTATAGAAGTACTTGAGACGGATACTTCTATATAAACTCTCTTTATTTGTAGATTGTTTTCTATATAAACTCTCTATATTTGTAGACTGTTATTTTATATAAACTCTCTATATTTATAGACTGTTTTCTATATAAACTCTCTGTATTTGTAGACTCTTTGTTATATAAACTCTCTGTATTTGTAGACTGTTTTCTATATTAACTCTCTGTATTTGTAGACTGTTTGCTATAGGATCACAACTGTCCCCTGAACCAAGGAGCTCTGGTATAGAAGTACTTGAGACGGATACTTTCAAACTCCACTGTTTCCAAACCATGACAGGTATGTATATGTTTTTGTATGATTAAACAGTATTCAATGCAAAAAGTGCCCGGGGTGCTTAGCAGTTTTGGGAAATTAAAATAATTGCAAAACCTTCCAAAATTCTCAGCAAAACAATCTGTCTCAGGTAAATTGGTAAGTTATGGTTAAGGAAGGGATTGTCTATAAGAATGCGGGGTAGGGAGGGGCATTTGTGGTGGAAGGGTAGCAAAGTCCTAATCTTATAACTTATAATATAAGCTAAGATACTATTGCTCGACCGGCTTGGCCTTTGCAACGCATATTTAGTAGCAATCTGTAGCGACAAGTCACTCAGAACTACCAATATGTGCTTGCACGCGAACGCAGTGATGGAGTATACGTAACAGCATAAGGGCTGTAATACAATACACATACAACAACACTGCCGACGTCCGTTTGCAGCACGTGGTCATCTGTAGCCACTATTAGCGCACAGCCACACAATAGCCAGCATTTTTTGTAGTTAACGTGGGACTAAGTCCACAATGCTACAAAAAACCAATCTGCCCAAACCGATTAAGAATGGTATCACAAGAAATTCACAAATTAATGATTTGTGTACATATAAGCTGAGTTCGCCCCATACGCCAATTACTTGTTGATTAATAAGCTGTGTGATTTAAATATATATTGATTATATGTTTGTATGATGATGTAGCCTGTTGATATGTATATATATAATTAAATGTTGTACATAATTTATGTCTCAGTTATTTGTTTAATTTAAAGTATAATATATAATATTGTACAGTGAACGAAAGAAGTCAAAAATCCTGTTTAATCTTGATTTTTTTCTTCCAAATGTTTGATATAATGGAATCATAACTTATAGACGTATCCTTCTTACAGATAGCATAAATCCTTAGAATAACCAGCAAAATAGTCACGTAAATAATATTCAAAATCATACTTTTTCTAGTTCTACATGAATGAGCTAAGATGTGGTTGGGTGTCCACCATCAGGTTTGACTACATGTATAGTACCCTAAGCAAATTAGCTCTCAGCAAAAAAAATACCCAAGTTTGTAGTTAAATTAAAATATGATATCACTTGCAGGCATCAAGTTCATCATTTTGGCTGACCCGCGGCAGATGGCCGTGGACGTGTTACTTAAAAAGCTGTATGAAGTCTACTCCGATTTTGCTCTCAAGAACCCATTTTACTCCTTAGACATGCCAATAAGGTAACAATACATTCACAACTCTAACCTGGTTATGTATGTGTGTGTATTGTGTAAAACTTATTCCCAGTACATGTATCACAACATTGTCCTCAGAAAGGACAACCACTGTTTCCTACTTTTTTGGAAAAGTTTTAAAATCAAAAGCATTTCTATCATCTAAGAAAAAAAAAGATCTTCACAATTTTAAATTGACAACTGGAGATGAGAATCTGTGTGTGAATTTGTGAAAACCAGTGTCAGTTTAGGAAAGATCCATCATAACTGTCCTGAAATTTTTCTGTAAACTTGCACATTTTATTTTCAGATGTGACCTGTTTGACACCAATCTTCAACAGGCGATAGAGCAATCGGAGAGACTGGGTATCAGTAATATATGATCTGGGTTGATATACACTCATCTTCATCTGGACTCAAACACTTCAGAATCTACAGTAATACCTGCCAGAGGCTTACGAATCTACAGTAATACCTGACAGAGGCTTACTGAATGTTTCCGGATGTTCAGTTCTGTACATGTACTTACCTGAAATCCATGGGTTCAACTCTCTGTACATATATTTTCTCTGTGATCCTGGAATATGTCAGGACAAAATTGAAGGCAAACAAAGAGCTATTTGATTGGTTCCAGGTAAAAAACACCTGAAAAATCCCTAGTTAGCCTGATACCGTTCCTTTGAAGATTACAGAGGAGCTGCATCCAACTTCAAAGCCAGTTAACTTGATTGTTTGGCTGCTTCACAATTCCTTTTGATGTTTATCAAAGACATCATCCACAAGGTGTCAATTTGGTTTGGTTTTGTTATATTTTGTTTAACATCCTATTAACAGCTAAGGTCATTTAAGGACGTGCCTCCATGTGTGTTGTGTATGTGTGCAACAGTGTATGTGTGTATGTGTGCTGGAGACAGGTGTAATTGCCTCCTTGTGATAGCACGGATCTAAGGTGTCGAGTAAAACACCTTCAATATTGTCATGACATATTGCAGGAGTCAGAGAATATATGAATATTGGGAGCGAAACCCTTGGATTTCAACGATGAGTAATGTTTGACCATGTCTATTGTCATCTTTTCTTTAGATGCTTCAGAATCTACAGTGTTACCTGAAACAATTGTATTCTGAATCTGTTTCAAATTCTACCACATCTTAAGATCTGATCATATGAAAGTACTATTTGGCTTAAAATACCAAGGAACAAAAGGATCCGAGTTCACCAGATAGGAAACTGCACCTGGGATAAAACCTCCAGCAAATTTGAGTGGAAATCTATGTGTAAGTGTGTGTTTATTATTGTCATTCCAGTATATATTTGTATACTATATATAGATTACTTACCATGGTACATCTTACACATATTTATGTTTTGCATTATGAATAACTAAATTGTGCTTACATGTAACAAGAATGTATGTGACATAAATATCATACAGGTAATGTACAGTATACATATGTTAACGATTGTAAAGTAAGAATGTAAGCACTGAGATGAAGGAAAATGATGATCAATGTAATATTTGTATGATGTGAGTTTTGTTTGGTGTGAAGTGCATATGAATTGTGTGAGGAGAGAGCGAAAGAGAGAGAGATACAAATCTTGATTGTTGACTGATAGAATTTATCATTCCTGTGTGACATAGATAGAGATATCTCAACAAATATTAAGGTTTCGTGGGATGCTTTGCCGAAACGGAATACAGTATACCAGGAAATTTTGCCTCGGTTTAACTATGCCTTTTTGGTCATCTGCAATGAGGGTAAAAATAAAATGACAGCAAATATAAGTACAAGTATCAGCATATAACGTTATACCATGTGAAGAGCGAAATTAGAATAAGGTGAACATAGATGTTATTGGTGGAAGGCAAAAATTTGACTGGGTGAAATTTACTGGTATACAGTAGATGATAGATTGTATACACATACCATTATAAGTAGGTAGATCATCGTTGTGTCTACTTTATTCCTTTGTCTCTAGCTATGGGATAGTATACACTTATTGCCCAGGAAGTAGGGAGATATGAAGTTTGTTTCCCGAGGTAATTAATTCTGTTTCCCAGAGAGAAGGATCCCAGGAGAAATATGATTCAGTTAGTGAGATATACTTTAATATCTCCCTACTATCACAGCAATAAATCGTTTATTATACCAATACAGAAAAACAGTATAAAGAGAAAATACATCATTGAAAGGGCAATAACTCTGTACACACTATAGATGGGATTCCAAATTGGGGAACATAATGCGGGAGATTTAATGTTTTGTAAACTTATGCACATGATTCAAAAGATATGTTTTGTCTCCCAGTCTGATGATGTATTTAAATAAATCAAACACATCAGTACACTATAAAGGATAACATCGACAATGTACATCATTTACCTCAATGTAAAACTTTGAAACCCTATTTACTCAGTTTTATGTTTAAAAGCATCTTGATTGATACATTTGTTTCCTAATAATGATATGAACTGGGGAAAAAAGAACTGTACAAAAACATGCATGAAAAAAATAAAAAGGTCATAAAAGATGTTTCTGTTGTTTTGTATTTATTATAGATATAGTATTGTGAAGTCTCCCTTTCATCATTTCACAGTCACCAGTTTTTGGTGAGGGATCACTCATAATTCTGATATAACAGTAAAGAAAATAAAAACATGAGTTGAGGTTCACTGTTATTACCCTCAGCCAATAAAAAGTTATGGTTTTGGACAAGCTTTACACAATTTTGACCCATTGACTTCTTGCAACAAAAGATGAGCATACTGTAACACACTCACATGTGACGGCACCTATTAAATTTTGTAGTTGATGAATTTACCAAAAATGAATTACACTGCTCCATACAGCTGTTTCGTACCTGAAGGACTCATCCGGAATGACTTCGACCCTTTTGATATGGCCCTAGATAATTATGTTATGCGACGCTCCTTCTGGTAATGATGGGCACTTCTATAAAGTTTCATAAGAAAATATTATAGCAATCAAAAGTTATCCTCCTTAAAAACATAACGAAGATTTGACCTTTTATCCCTTGCTATGACCTTGACATTTATGTTACGAACACGTTGCTTTTTGAAAGAAATCAGAAATTATGGTATGTAAAAAACATTCCGATCTTTGACCACTATCATCGTTCGAATTCCTGGGCAGGGCACCAACAAAACACCCATGTGTTGTGGAACAATGTAGACTTAGAATTTTATTCACTTCGCATTGTGGCCATGACAGTGAGTCGGAGACCATACCCCTATCCTGGCGTTGGCTCCCTCTGCAAGATCTCACAGAGAGTACATGTAGTTCTAAAGCACACCAAGTGCTGTACGCGAGTCATCCCTGCATGACCCTCCGGCCGAGGCCTTCATCCCTGGCCTCCCTCTCCAGAGGCTCACATTCTCGAACCTCGAATTTCCGTCTCTCAACTCTAGACTCCCAACTCCCTTTAAAATTCTCCCCAAGTACTTTTAACAATTTATACAACGTTAACTATTCAAGAGTAGGTAACACCTTTTGTGCATATGTAATGAGGCACGAGAAGCAATTAACTGAATCTAACTACTAAGCAGACTTTCCTCTTCCAAAATAATAATACTAGATGTACCGTACGGATATGACGGTTATATTTTTTACCCTTTTTGTTTTGGGAGTTCTCACTCTCGTTCCTATGTCATCCATGATAGCCGTTTAGCAAGTTATCTACAATTCAACAGCCCCTCTGTCAGTCAATGCACGATGTTACCCAAATCGTTAAATTTGACCTCGGATGAACTTTTGACCAAAGTGCTGCTCTCTACTGATACCCAATATCTTACATGTTATAAGATGGTTCCATTCTTTTTTATTTATTACCTGATTTACAGCCAATTTTATTACAAGAAACGGGATTGAGACAGATCCAAATGAAGGAAAATGACAAAAACTGAACAAAAATCTTACAATACCCATCGAAAACCATAAAATTCAAGAGTATTGCAGAAACTATACATATTAATATACTATTGGCTTTATACGTCTGTGAGTATTGTAAACAATACTTGTAGCATAAATCTACAATTCAGAGAAAAGCCTTAAGTGCCTGTCGGCATCCTCATCTCACTATTGCATTAAACCATCGAAGTCGTGGAAACCTTCGTAATCAAAACTCTATAGTGTAAATAGACCTGTTACATTTACAGCCATACTTTCCTTCCGAAGTAATTACTGTTCCTATTACATGAACGTTTCATTTTCTTTATACTCTACTAGATAGAACAGATGGTATGTGACGAAGTCTCTAAAGACGGCCATTTTATATGAAATATTCACGTTTAGAAAAGTTATGACAGAAATTTAAAAGTACTTAAAAGTTCTTTAAAACGGGAGAAACACATCTGACATAGATTCAGTGAGACTACAAGTTTCCTCCATACATGTATATAATTGATATATTGTGTGGCTTTAGAAAAATATTTTTGTGTTTGTCCTAAACCTTATGAAGACATGTACACCCCCGAATCTGGAGAGCTCGGACTTAGCATGGTTATCAGCTTGTCTGATATAGAGAAATAGGAGTTTGACGAACTTTTAAAGCAAAACACAGTCACTGATATAAGGACTGATGAACGGCATTTTTGTTCAATTTCATACCGGCATGAACATTGAAAAAAATGCCGTTCAATCCTTTAATTATATTTACATTCCGATTTTCAAGCTATTATTGAACTAAATATATAAACATGTATTCCTTTACTTCAAAGTGTCTTATGTCGTCAGTGCAAACGAGATTCCTTGAGCATCCTAACGTCACCAAAATGTTTGCGTACTTGTTCGGAGGTCTCATATTATTCGAGGCGGGAGGAGAAACTTCAAAATGACGCTGATCATAGCTCTATGATCAAATTCAGTTGGCATTCATGTAGGCTTTGAATGCCATGGACCGATTGTTGACGTCATCATTATTATGACGTCATAATTGTTACGTTGGATACCACTGACCCTCCGTGGGCAATTGTTATTCTATTCAATGAAAAAGCATACACGATACTTAATTTTTTTGAACAATAAATGCTGATTGATAATAAGAGTAATTGATTTTTTTATGAGATGAATCGATTACAAAAATACAAGTATTGAACTGCTTTCAGTTGCCATTCATAGGCAATATGAATGCTAAATGGACAAAGGCAAATTCATTGAAGTGCATTATATTAGCAATTAGTTTGTTTTCCCGATATCATTATTTCTTAAAATTCATGTAGACTTCCCTTCTTTTAACTGTTCAAAATATCCTATATCTGTTCTACATGGGGGATCTTAGCTACATCAAGAAACCTTACCTACAAGCGAAATGTTTAAGGAAGATATCATAGTACCAAAGAAATACTATGCGTACTGTATCGTTCTTATCAGGTAAAATACAGTGCCATGGCGATCTTTCTCCGGATTCTGTCCGTTCCATTTATTATAATAACTACATACGGAACACATCGAACACTACGTGCTGAACAAAGAAAACACCAACTGAGTTCCGAACATCAATTAAAAAAGGATATTATCAAGAAAGATAGACAGTTTAAAGGATAACCAGAATAGTAGGGTAAGTAACCGTCAACTGATCAACTCATTTGGATACAGAGACATTCGGATTATTCCCGGATATATATTACTCACATGACTTGTAGCAAGACACTCTGAAGTCCCACGTGTGGCCACGATCGATGATAATATTTATACAACACAGGGGCATGTTATCTGGTTATGAGCACTCTTTCTGTATTTGTTTGTTCATTTTTATTAAAAAGACGAATATTTCAGTAGTCAATAGAGATATAAAATAGTTAATTTAAAAAAATTAACAGTAAATTTTAGGAATATTTATTACAAATAATATCATCACAGGCCCCTGTGATCAGCAGGGTAAAGTAAATGCACGTGTCAATCACACAGCAATATAAACAATTACGACCTGCATCAAGTTGTTGCATTAAAAAAATTGGAAACATCCTTCAAAATGTCGCAAATAATGTATTTTATTTGTGTATTAAATTGATAGGTACAATTAATAGTAGACCAGGAATTTTAGTCTTTATATTTTTTTTTTTTTTTTTTTTTTTTTTAATTTTTNTATGTTGAAATAGATCACAGTCATCACCTGCCTGTAGATAAAAAGAGCCCTATTCTATATTAAGGTAGGACTCATTTTATACCACCCTCGTGAAACAGACATCCCGGCTCGTTCCCCACACACAAAAATTGCCCATTATGGCTGTGTGACATAAAAATTAGTTCTCTATTATGGACTCTATATCGCAGAAAAAAAGGGGACAACACCCTTTCTTTATATAATATTTGATTCCTTTGCTCAAAGGATGCTGCATAACAAATTTGGTTAAAATATGATCAACTGCTTGGTCTCGAAGAGTAGTCTTTCACAGACTTAATTACTCACATAACCTCATTTTGGGCCTTGCATGTGAGCCCCAATTTAAGCAGCTATTTAGCTCATTCGGTAAAGCGTAAGACTAGTTAGCCAGAGGTCTAAGGTTCGAATCCTGACAGAGGCATTGAAAAAATAATGACCTCTAGATCTGTTACATTGGCGCCCACGTACGTATAGGGACGCGGGAGATTTAATTGACAAAAAATACTCAGCAATACTTGCAATGGGATCGCTATGACCCCTGGAAAACTTGCGACTAGTTCCTTCCTGGAGGGAGAGTATGTCACCCTGACAAAATACTAGGCGCTTCCTACTGACTCGGCTTAGGGAGAAGTTCTCTTTAGTTGACATTCAGTAGAGCGCAAGACTAGTAAACCAGAGGTACCGGGTTTGACTCCTGGCAGAGGCATTGAATGTGCAGTCAAACCTCCATAAATCTAACATTGAACTGCATGGTGGCTTAAGGTCATTGGAGTGTATTGATAAACGGAAACAGGAAGTACATCCCTAGTTGAGAATCCAATGTAGGGAGACAGTATCACGATTTCCGCAAATTCTAATGTTTAATATTAAATTGACGAATATTGTATGTTTATTAATGACAGAACAGTGTGTTCTCTCAATATTAAAGTATTTCAAAGCAATCCAGGCATTGATTCAGGTGTTTTTTTATCAATGAGTCACATGTGTCCATTTTTTTCTTTACTTCAGGAAACCGGCTACCTATTTCACTACTGTGAAGTTTTTCAAGAACGATAACTCTTACCTGCAATTACTATGTGTATATATGGTTTTATTATAAAATGTCAATTTTTATATCGTGTATAGAGAATTAATTTTACACAATTTCAGCATTTATTAAATTGATATACATTAATGCAATACTTACATATGTCAGTACTTTTTGTTTTGACATTATTTTGTAAAAATATTGTGTCTTTCATTTTTTTTTCAAAATTCACTCCTTTTTACATAAATTTCCATTTAAAATCCTTAAAATTCTGACAACCTATATTCTTTTTGTGGCAGAAAATTTTCTTTACTTTAAAGCAATATAACTACAAAAATTTAAGAAATTCTACTGAGAAATGGTGACACAATCCTATTACCTTAATCCAGATTTCCCCCTTCTATGATGTTAACACTACTGATATTCCATTTATAAATCAAACTTTAAACTGGTGGCTTTACTATAGTAATAGTCCAGATTTCCCCCTTATATGATGTCAACACTATCGATATTCCATTTATAAATCAAACTGTTATGAGTAGAATTTCTCGTTGTTTTGAACATCAGTCAAGGCCCAAATGTTAGGAAAACATTAACAATTACAGCTAATAATTTAAAGTACACCTGAAAACATTGATTGGTCCAGAGGATCTTGGGATCATTATAATACCTAAACATGCAAACTTTAGTGTATATAAATACATGAAACATATCTTTCTATTTACACTGAATCTAATATTTATAGATTTCAAAATTAATTTCTTGCCTTGTGTTCCGTCTCTTAACAAACATGATCTCAAACATGTTTGATGTTCAACATTCTCAAAGGTCAATCTCAATGTTTCCAATTTTTCCTGATGGTACTGCTAAGTTCAAAACACAGAGGTTTGACTGTAGGTGTATATGCTTGAGGACTAATTATGACTTATCATACATTGTATATGGAGCCCAGTTTATGACCCAGAGAAAACAGATTTTTTTCCCCCATTGCATCAAGATAGAACCCCTGGTCCTTATTAATACAGATAATTTCCCAGTACATCCAGATAAAAATTCTGGTAATAATTTGGAAATTGGACAGATTTCTTTGAAGCACATTCAGATGTATCATTTAATCAAATGAACATCTTAGGTGACTTCATCAAATGGATAAATAAAATTATGCCAATGATGGTCCAGTAATGTGTAGATAATGTGGTGTTAATGCTTAAATTGACGATAAGGATGTGACATCAGTGATGAAGTGAATGAAGATAAGATAATGAAACTACGATGATGTGACCATGACGACGATGATGTTGACAACAGTGATTGATACACATAGATTTTTGTCTGATGATACTGCTTTATTTCTTCTCTTTTATATGCAAATAAATCACATTTGTCTGAGATCCTTTAATAGAATACAATTATTGTTTCAGCTTTTCAGACTTGATATATTACTCTGAAGAGATCCTCTGATTGAACTGAAGGGATATTTCAACTTCCAGCAGAATGACCGACCAAACGGTATTGGTATAATCCACTTATTTATCTCAAGGACAGCCAGTTAGGTATTGGTACAATTGATCTTATCTTTGTTCGGAATTTGTTCCAAATTGGATTGGTTGATAAATTGAATTTTTAAAGAAAGAAAAAAGTTCTGGAAAAGTGGTATCCATTAAATTTACAAGGTGCATACAAATGTACTTTAACTATCTAACCTGTACCTCTATACAAACTTACTGCAGCATGTAACTTCTTGTCTAAATAGCTTTGCATTGTAAATTATTTTATGAAGGTTACTTTAGATTTTGTTTATTTACGCTGTCACCAGAACTTTAAATGTCTGTATATATATATATATCTCTGTCCAGGGGGCAGCTCCTGTACTATTTCACAGAAGATTACCAAATTTGGTATTTAAGTATATAGAAAACAGGTCAGTGATCATGAGGTCACTGTGAACTCTGACATGTACAGTATCTGTTTTTGAAAAAAAAAAATCAAAGCTAAGCTTCCATACTTAAAGGGGCTGGTCAGGGAAAATGTTTAAAATACCTTCTTATGAAATATACCGATTCAAGTTTTGCTGAAATTCACTCCATAGAGTAAAAAATATAATTATATTAAAGAAATCCTAAATCGTCACCCGACAGTCTAAAACTCTCAATTAACCCAGATCAGTGATGTAATTTTACCGAACGCGCGTCATCAACAAGGCCAAATGTAAACATCGCTGCGAAAGAAAAAGATGCATGCAAAAGTCATGACAGGCACGAGGTATCAATACCGTTATATATAACAACAACATATAGGTAGGAATACTACACTTGCATCATCCATGACCTTTGAAAACATTTATTTACGTATAGTAATGCTGTCTTGTCCGCTAGTTGAGTCCGACATGGCTGATAGACGGCATGCTTTTGTTGTTATAATCACTGCCTCACTTTCGAAACAACCACGTGACATATATAAATAGATCTGCGCTAAATTTACGCGGGGCTTCCCCAAGATTTCAGTGGTCAAAATTGGACAATGCAAGCAGAACTCGACCATCATATTGCCGTGGTATAACTTTTGGAAGGCCAGAGAACGCATTTTGACCCATTTATTTTGTATTTTTTCCCCGACCAGCCCCTTTAACTTATAGGAGCACCGTATCTGGTTCAGGATATTCATCGTAGATACTATTGACCTCTGTCATAGTAAAAGGCTTCTCTCTCACACTTTGGCTTACCTTTGTACTACATGTATCTTACTTTGGTATGTAAGTACATTTTGGAACTTTATGCCTATGTATGCTAAAAGTAGGTCACTGTGATCTATATTTTTTTTAAAGTTGGTTTCAAACCAAACTTCTATACCATAACATGTGGGAGCATCAAACTTGGTACAGAGACACATTTGAGTATAGTGAAGTGTCACATACTAAAAGTAGGTCACCATTACCTCTATATGACCTTTCGCTACTATCATAGAAATGGGCTTGTTCACGCATAACTTCTTTACAACACCTATAAGCATCATTTAGAAAAAATATGTTCTTGTTTCGTTAATCCAGAAGTTGCAGAAGTTCAGACTTATTTTGGACGATATCAAGATGAATCAGATAACACTACAGTATATGAGTGACAAAAATAATTATCAAGTAACAAAACCAAACAAAGGCAAAAAGAATAAAAGTAATGAAATTTTATTGTTGCTAAAATATAAACATGAAAAGACAGGTAATTATAAATTAATCAGGTTAACATTCCCCGATATATGACCTTTATATATACAAACAATAAAATAAGACTGATAATCAAGTATTTCAAATTCCAATTAACTTACCAACAATCTTGTTTCGACTAGTATATAAGTTTAACATTTTTGACCAAATTTTGAACAGGCAAGTAGTAATTAAACACTATTTTGTGTAAAGAAGATGAATCCACTATATGGGCAAATATTACTACACAGCATATTACAGCATATTACTACACAGCATATTACTACATGCAAAGTAATTCCACTGTGAAGTGTCAAATGAACACAGGACTAAAAATTTGGCTTTTACCGATGAAGGATTAATTATAATATTTCACAGGGAAGGCATTTTCCAGTTTACAGTATGACCGACACTTATCATGTTTATTCAGTCAGACTCTTTTGAATTTTCCTCGTCCTCCACATTGTTGAGGTTTTTGGTGTCTTTGATGTATGCCGTGATCATGCCCTCCAGTACATTCAGCGGTACGGGCCCACATTGTAATATAGCCTCATGGAATTCACGAACGTCAAAAGCATCACCTGTAGTCAGACAAAGAATCTAAAGCAGATGTTTAAATTCACCTTGCGGTATTTAGTTTATGCATATATACATTTCATTGATGGAAAGCGGTTGTCATTTGGCATTGTATTTAAATGGACACTTAGAGGCATCAAAATAAACACAACAGTTTAATATTTACTATGAAGAAAAATCAGAACAAAACAAATTGTCAACAACAATATAGTTACATTACAAAAGGTTGAAGCAGCACACATTGTTCACCTAAAATTTTCAGATGATGTTCATGGGTCATTGTTACGTACGTACCTAGTTCCTTTTCTGCTCTCTTTCTCAGTTCTTTGATCTTGAGTTCACCTATCTTGTATGCACAGGCCTAGTAGAAACAGAAAGTAGACACTTAATAAGATTTAATTATACGTACAGTACCTAAAACAGGTACTTATCTTCAGTTTTGAAATATTATGCAAATGATTGTTACTTACTTTTTGTACACAATGTTTATCTTACAGTTTAAAATTACCTTAACTTTCTGATGATTGGTCAAATGTCTATGAAAATACCATATCTACAATTTTGTATATTGAATTCAGCATTGTGTATCTTCAACTAAACATTAAAATAAAATCACAATTTAGCTGTATTTTAGCAAGTTAGCATATCATTTTTTCAGCATTATAAGATATTTCACATCCTAGCTTCCCTGTTCAGTATGTTTCAACTTTACCATAAATTGCTTCATTCTTTCTGCATCCTCCACTTTTCTTATCCTGAACACCCCATTACCACAAGCCTACTGATAAATTCAACATTCTTACCTGTCCGGGCCAAGTGACGTAGCGTTTGGACTCACTGTCAGCGAACCATTCATGCATGAATGCTCTTTCGATTAAGTATTTTTTGGTACTCTCTAAAGACCACCTACAACAGAATAACTATATGAATATGAAACTGTCAAATCAGGATTACTGTACACAAAATATGAAATTCTATTTATAGCAGTGGTGACCTTCACCTTCACCTAACTATCATCTGTCTATAGTGATCACCACCTGTCTCTAGATACCAGTGTCTTTCAATTAAGCATTGAACTGTTTTTGTATGGTATTTATGATCTATTTGAATGACACAGCTTTGCAAGCAAACAACATAATGTGCACTAAGAATCCAGACGTGAATTATTTATTTGATGATTGTATTGGAATCTGACTACAGTCGGTAGTTTCTATAACAGCCTCGTTATTTAACATGTCGTCAGAAACTGAGGAAACCGTGGCTGCGAGACACGTGAAACTGATAGCGTTTGAAGTGAGTGATCTTGTGACGGAGGACAAGGGTTTGTTACAAATGTCTGAAATGTTTATGTGTGCTGTGACTCATATTAGTAGGTCTGTAACATATGTGTCAGTAGGTCTATAGAATATGTGTATTTCAGACATTTGTAACGAACCCCTGTTGATCAGTGCAGTGTAACAGACGATATTTCTGATAAATTGCATGAGCGTTTAAATTGTTACCATTGCCGGCATTGGTGATTTCAACGGATGTGCATTTTGTACGATATTACAGACCTTGCATGGTCTTGTTTTTGTTGTAATAAAAGTTTTTTTTATTTCATTTTTTATTTTGCACAAAAATTTACAATGACATTGTCAAGTCTCACAATGCCCAGCGATATTTCAGCAGCCGTCGTGTATATTTATATTGGATATTGTAGTTCCGGTCAGTGTTGTTTTAATACGCTAAGAATTGTGTCTCGGGCTGCATAGTGATTAAATTCCCATCAACGACACAGCTTTCAAAGAGGCTATATAGTGACCATGCCATGCAAATGTAAATATACCTCTTTGCTTTCATCATTGTCAGACTGATTAAAAGGCAGGTAAGACTTTATCACAATTAAGAAGTTGACATACCCCATTGCATGTAGGCCAGTATCCACCACCAGACGTGCCGCCCGCAGGATTTCAAACGTGTATCTGCCAAAACTGTATACAAATGTACAAAGTAACAAGGATGAGTGGGTGGCGATCCTTGGAGTAGAAATGGGTGGACTCAACTCATTCACCCCTGAAGACACATTTGAACTCTTCCAATTCAAATGTTGGAATAGTTCATTATGAGGTTTCAGGGGTGAAGGAGTTAATATAGGAATAAGTTTCATCTTTCTCAAAGTTTTCATTCATCATTCATAGCAGTGATACTCATTGCAGAGAGGAAACGGGCATAAACTAAATTGTCACAGGGACAAAAGTCATGACTGATGGTAAAGTTGGCATATTAAAGTTAAACTATGGGGAAGATTTCTTGTCATTTGTTTTAAGAGCAGTGTTATTTTCACAATTTCAGTGGTAAGATGAACCATGAATTCTACACAAATCTGAACATACAATCTTAAAAATTCCAAACCCACCACTGTGAATTAGAATTTTCCAAATAAATGTGAAAAACCAATAGAAGCAGCATATAGTATTTAATATTGTTGATTGAGGCACAGATGAAAGCCTGTTTGTGATGGGTAATACTTACAGTTCATAATTTGTGCTGTATAGTCCTAGCTCCTCTCCCAGTGACTCGCAGTAAAGTCCCCAGCCCTGTGGACAAACATCAGTACAAAATGATAACCAACAAGATTGTTAATTCATCTGATATAACAAATGAAAAATTAATGTGTCTTTGGTATAATTGAACAGCTTGAATTGCTTAAAACTGAATGTGGTGGTATAAAGTAGCCAATACTTCATTCAATACACAAATCTGTCTCAAAGTGAATTGTGGGTTGCAAAGATGATTTTGAATACGACATAATTCTGTCTCCAAACATGCTGACTGGGTACTGGGAGGACTGCATTAGAGGTGGCTGAATTGCGAGAAAAAGTAATGAAAGTATTTCAGTATGAATGGAGATATATTTTCTGTTTAAGTTGTTTCAGATCATATAAAAACACAGCAGCCACTGCCCTCAATGGAGACTAATATAATAGTTAATACACAAATTACGAAGAATTTGTAACCTTATTTTATATGAAATAGATGACAATGTCTGCAATCTGGAAATGCATGATGTTCATGATAAGTTACCTCCATGTAAGCGGTGTGGAGGGAGAATCTGGTGGGTGCCCGGGAATACTTCATGTCCTCTATGTACTGACGGAAGGCTGGCATTCCCTTCTGCTGTATGGCGTACATACTCTGTAAGGCAACAGGGTCCATACATTGTAACAAACAGTATACTAGTATACAGAAACTGATATCTCAAACAAGAGGCCTAAGAGACCTGTACTACTCAACTAGCTGTTACAAAATGGTTGTACACAAATATAAAATTTATTAAAGCTGTAATTGTTAAACAAAGACGTTTTATACCAGATTAATTAACAACATATCCCAGAGTGATCTCGGTGCTCACCATAGTACCATCTTTATTAGTTCTAAGTCAGTTTGATATTTTCTCTTCTTTTCTCTTATCTGTTTAATTGACTCATGTAAACAGTAAATGCACCTTGAGGTAAATTTTTATCTAAACTTAATACTGATGTGTATGAAAGCCAACCTTCAAAGTGAGTTTGTCATTTCACATATTTACTAGTACAGTACTAGATGTGAAAGAAATACAACTGATCATTACAATATCAGAAAGATCTGTTAAGTTCTTTCTGCAGCCATCTTGTTTTTATGATCACTCTCAAAATGAAACATGCACAACTAAGGACCAAAGGCAGCCTGCATTTGATGGCCACCTGTCAATTGATTTGTTCAATCCTTCAGTCTCAAATGAAACATGCACAACAAGAGACCAAGGGGAACCTTCAAATTTGAGAAAGATCCCTCTAGTACATTCACTGTCAATCTCCAAGATGGCTGCCTGCTGGCCATTTTGTTTATCTGGTCAGTCTCAAAAGTAAACATGCACAAAAAGAGACCAATGGCAACCTACATATCAAGTTTGAGAAAGATCCCTCCTGCACTTTCTGAGAAAAAGTGATAACAATGCAAGAATTGTTTAAGGACGGACGACAGACGACGGACAACTTACAAGAGGCAATTTGAATAGCCCGCCATCAAGTGACGATGGGTGAAAAAATGTCCAGCTGTATATCAACAAAAAGGGTTTTTATTTTACCTTACAATTTTATACCTTAGGGGAGGGGATCAAAGGAGCTTAAAATGTATGTCTGAGAGAGAGAGAGAGAGAGACAGAGACAGAGACAGAGACAGACAGAGAGAGAGACAGAGAGATTTCTTAATGGCCAGAGTGAACAGGAAAAGTTGGATCACCATGATCTTTTACCCGAACGGCTTGAAAGTGATATGAAAATAGTGGGTGTATTTGATAGCAATGATTTGAAAGTAATATGTTTGTCATTTGCTAAAAACATGTATTAGATGTGATCCAAAGTGGAATGAAACTATCCACTGATTTCTTAATGAAAAAGTGTATATATAGTATTCAAAGCAGCAAAAAAAGAGTTTATGTATAGTGTAGCTCTTACAGGAACATGGGTAATAGTTAGGTCAAACATGGTACATGTACTAGTATTACAGTGCACTGAGATATAGCTCCAGTCCTTACCTGTAGGTGGTGCCCAGGCTCACCCTCATGGAGACTTAAAGCCATCAACTCATAAATTGGCCTAAAAGACAGATTAATCAAGGAGTAGACATATTTAATAAAAAAAAGAAAAAAATATTTAAATACATGTATGTGATTACGCATTTCAGATTGTAGTATATCTTCTCAGATAAACACCAGATTCAGGTGTACCTGGTAATACTTTTAACTTACATCTATTTCTCAGATAAACGTGAGATTTTAAGTGTGGTTATAACCACAATATATATAATTACCTGTATCTTGTAATTAGACTTTTTGGATACCTTGATTTACCTGTATCAGGTAATGATCACCAACTTATATCTGTGTCACTGATCTAGTAATATGATATAAACTTTACTTATTATACAACAATTATGAAACAAGTTATTAGAGCTTATATTGATCACTCTTGTCGAATGTAAGCACGCAGGAGGACTTAATGTGGGAGGAAACCAGATTACCTGGTTATACCAATACCCTTACGTGTCAGAGAAGTGGGAGGTGTTAACGTAACAGTTATGATACCCTTACGTGTCAGAGAAGTGGGAGGTGTTAACGTAACGGTTATGATACCCTTACGTGTCAGAGAAGTGGGAGGTGTTAACGTAACGGTTATGATACACTTACGTGTCAGAGAAGTGGGAGGTGTTAACGTAACGGTTATGATACACTTACGTGTCAGAGAAGTGGGAGGTGTTAACGTAACGGTTATGATACACTTACGTGTCAGAGAAGTGGGAGGTGTTAACGTAACGGTTATGATACACTTACGTGTCAGAGAAGTGGGAGGTGTTAACGTAACGGTTATGATACACTTACGTGTCAGAGAAGTGGGAGGTGTTAACGTAACGGTTATGATACACTTACGTGTCAGAGAAGTGGGAGGTGTTAACGTAACGGTTATGATACACTTACGTGTCAGAGAAGTGGGAGGTGTTAACGTAACGGTTATGATACACTTACGTGTCAGAGAAGTGGGAGGTGTTAACGTAACGGTTATGATACACTTACGTGTCAGAGAAGTGGGAGGTGTTAACGTAACGGTTATGATACACTTACGTGTCAGAGAAGTGGGAGGTGTTAACGTAACGGTTATGATACACTTACGTGTCAGAGAAGTGGGAGGTGTTAACGTAACGGTTATGATACACTTACGTGTCAGAGAAGTGGGAGGTGTTAACGTAACGGTTATGATACACTTACGTGTCAGAGAAGTGGGAGGTGTTAACGTAACGGTTATGATACACTTACGTGTCAGAGAAGTGGGAGGTGTTAACGTAACGGTTATGATACACTTACGTGTCAGAGAAGTGGGAGGTGTTAACGTAACGGTTATGATACACTTACGTGTCAGAGAAGTGGGAGGTGTTAACGTAACGGTTATGATACACTTACGTGTCAGAGAAGTGGGAGGTGTTAACGTAACGGTTATGATACACTTACGTGTCAGAGAAGTGGGAGGTGTTAACGTAACGGTTATGATACACTTACGTGTCAGAGAAGTGGGAGGTGTTAACGTAACGGTTATGATACACTTACGTGTCAGAGAAGTGGGAGGTGTTAACGTAACGGTTATGATACACTTACGTGTCAGAGAAGTGGGAGGTGTTAACGTAACGGTTATGATACACTTACGTGTCAGAGAAGTGGGAGGTGTTAACGTAACGGTTATGATACACTTACGTGTCAGAGAAGTGGGAGGTGTTAACGTAACGGTTATGATACACTTACGTGTCAGAGAAGTGGGAGGTGTTAACGTAACGGTTATGATACACTTACGTGTCAGAGAAGTGGGAGGTGTTAACGTAACGGTTATGATACACTTACGTGTCAGAGAAGTGGGAGGTGTTAACGTAACGGTTATGATACACTTACGTGTCAGAGAAGTGGGAGGTGTTAACGTAACGGTTATGATACACTTACGTGTCAGAGAAGTGGGAGGTGTTAACGTAACGGTTATGATACACTTACGTGTCAGAGAAGTGGGAGGTGTTAACGTAACGGTTATGATACACTTACGTGTCAGAGAAGTGGGAGGTGTTAACGTAACGGTTATGATACACTTACGTGTCAGAGAAGTGGGAGGTGTTAACGTAACGGTTATGATACACTTACGTGTCAGAGAAGTGGGAGGTGTTAACGTAACGGTTATGATACACTTACGTGTCAGAGAAGTGGGAGGTGTTAACGTAACGGTTATGATACACTTACGTGTCAGAGAAGTGGGAGGTGTTAACGTAACGGTTATGATACACTTACGTGTCAGAGAAGTGGGAGGTGTTAACGTAACGGTTATGATACACTTACGTGTCAGAGAAGTGGGAGGTGTTAACGTAACGGTTATGATACACTTACGTGTCAGAGAAGTGGGAGGTGTTAACGTAACGGTTATGATACACTTACGTGTCAGAGAAGTGGGAGGTGTTAACGTAACGGTTATGATACACTTACGTGTCAGAGAAGTGGGAGGTGTTAACGTAACGGTTATGATACACTTACGTGTCAGAGAAGTGGGAGGTGTTAACGTAACGGTTATGATACACTTACGTGTCAGAGAAGTGGGAGGTGTTAACGTAACGGTTATGATACACTTACGTGTCAGAGAAGTGGGAGGTGTTAACGTAACGGTTATGATACACTTACGTGTCAGAGAAGTGGGAGGTGTTAACGTAACGGTTATGATACACTTACGTGTCAGAGAAGTGGGAGGTGTTAACGTAACGGTTATGATACACTTACGTGTCAGAGAAGTGGGAGGTGTTAACGTAACGGTTATGATACACTTACGTGTCAGAGAAGTGGGAGGTGTTAACGTAACGGTTATGATACACTTACGTGTCAGAGAAGTGGGAGGTGTTAACGTAACGGTTATGATACACTTACGTGTCAGAGAAGTGGGAGGTGTTAACGTAACGGTTATGATACACTTACGTGTCAGAGAAGTGGGAGGTGTTAACGTAACGGTTATGATACACTTACGTGTCAGAGAAGTGGGAGGTGTTAACGTAACGGTTATGATACACTTACGTGTCAGAGAAGTGGGAGGTGTTAACGTAACGGTTATGATACACTTACGTGTCAGAGAAGTGGGAGGTGTTAACGTAACGGTTATGATACACTTACGTGTCAGAGAAGTGGGAGGTGTTAACGTAACGGTTATGATACACTTACGTGTCAGAGAAGTGGGAGGTGTTAACGTTCGTTATGATACACTTACGTGTCAGAGAAGTGGGAGGTGTTAACGTAATAGATTCCTGGTCTCGATCCATCGTTTGTACCAGCCATGTAGAACCCCACAGGTGCTGAGCTCATAGAGGCAGGAGCGGCTGTAATCCTGTTTAAAACATTCAACACTTCAATAATAGAGAAGTTGTGTTGTAAAGTTTAGCAGCTATGCAAGATTGAGACTCTGTTAGGAATGTAACAATACAAAATCTATCAAATTATTGATGTATTGTGTAAATAGTTGCCTCAGTAGAAATACATTGATAGTATACTTTATTATTTAACAGACATAATAAATCAATATAGGTGCAATAAGAATGAATATTTCTGATCAACCCATCTTCAAACTTTCCTCAATTTTTTTATCCATGAAGTTTAATTTTACATGAATTGACAGTTTTCTGATCAGAGTCAGATTTAATCTATTAATTTTCAAATAATTTTAACTTTTCATTTAAATTTTTAATAAAGAAAACAAGAAACATCAGCATTTGGCAAAACAGGTGTTGGCCAACTGTTAATGACGAGTTTGACCTTAGTAACAGGTTCAATTTTTATTTATGACCTTGACCTTTAATAAGTATCAGGGTCAATTGTTACCAATGACCTTGACCTTAGTACTGTAGTCATTGACTGGTTACTGAAGACCTTTATCGTTGTATTTAAGTCATGATATTTTAATTCAATGATATCAATATATGATGACCTTGACCTCTACAGATGCACTCATGATGTTACTTACTTCATATCAACATCGGGGATAGTTTTGAACAGCTTGGAGAGTTTGGGTCGGATTTTATTTGTACAGATATCTTTAATTCCAGCCAAAAGATCTTCCTGAATTAAAGATAAAGAATTGTAGCTGTTGTAAACATCAAAGATAGGTTACAGACCACAAACTATACTGCTACTTACAACGAAGAAATAAACACTACACAGCTCCAATCATGTTTGCTTGGTTAAAACTAATGGTAAAAATAATATTGAAATAAAACTTTCAAGTGATATATTTTCTGATATTCATTAATGTCCCTATAATTAGACTGCATTTATGGGTTTTATAGCCTGAATAAGCACAGACTTCTTAATGGGTTCACACTAAAACAAAATCTGTATCACAAGGAAATCTGTTGAACATATTTCATTGCATGTATATATTTATTTTCAGTAAACATTTTAATAATTGGGGCATGTTAATAAACAGCAAAATATTGCAGTCAATTTTAAATAAAGGATCATAATTTGCAAATGAATTACCTCAGTTTGATAGTATAACTCCTTGTTGTCTTTGGCATGTCTTAGGAAGCGTTGTATATTTGACCCCAGTCCTTCCTCTTTTGCTATTTGTTCCATGGCTTTTGTAATTCTTTCAACCTCTTGTAGACCAAGGTTGTGGACCTCTTGAGGTGTCAGATTTGTTGATGTATGGAACATTAGACACTGTTGGTAATATCTTTGGCCGTTAGGAAGGGTACAACACCCTATACTGGGTCTCGTCCTCCTCATATACACCTGCATATACAGGTAAACAAAATGTTAGACACGGTTGGTGGTAGTTATAGTAGTGTGGGAGGGTACAACACCCTATACTGAGTCTCGTCCTCCTCATACACACCTGTATATACAGGTAAACAAAATGTTAGACACTGCTGTGGTAGTTTTAGCAGTGAGGGAGGGTACAACACCCTATACTGGGTCTCGTCCTCCTCATATACACCTGCATATACAGGGGAACAAAATGTTAGACACTCCTGTGGTAGTTATAGTAGTGAGGGAGGGTACACCACCCTATACTGGGTCTCGTCCTCCTAATATACACCTGTATATACAGGGGAACAAAATGTTAGACACTCCTGTGGTAGTTATAGTAGTGAGGGAGGGTACAACACCCTATACTGGGTCTCGTCGTCCTCATACACACCTGTATATACAGGTGAACAAAATGTTAGACACTGCTGTGGTAGTTATAGTAGTGAGGGAGGGTACACCACCCTATACTGGGTCTCGTCCTCCTCATATACACCTGTATATACAGGGGAACAAAATGTTAGACACTGCTGTGGTAGTTATAGTAGTGAGGGAGGGTACAACACCCTATACTGGGTTTCGTCTTCCTAATATACACCTGTATATACAAGTAAACAAAATAGTATACAGCTCTGCAAGTAGTTACAGCAGTGAGGGAGTGTACAACACCTGTAGTTATCAACTTCTATATAAGGATAGCAACAAAAGTTAAATTACTTACAGACATAAGATAATCCCGAAGATCAATAAAAGCAGGGATGACAGTATCCTCTAGTACAGATATAGCTTCTTTCTCCAACTCGGCCCTAAAGATAAAATAAAAGTACATGCAATGTCTGAAATTTTTATTTTCACAGATTTTCCTCATCTTTTTGATGACCTAGTTACAGTTGAGTTTAGTAAGATCCTGCATGTGGATGATATGTACTATTGACTCTATCTGAAGGATTGATATTTCACTGTAGCTTAATTATATGTTTACAGTACTGTAAAAACTCGTGTAATTAACGCAGGTTTTATGTGTTGAAATTAAGTTTGAAGCAGATTACACAGCTATAAATACATTCAGGTTTGGGGGTTTTCTCAGAAAGATTGTCAATTTGCATGGTATATTAATACAATGTTAAGTGTTTAGAATTATTGCCCTTGCAACAGCTAAGGTCATATAAAGATGCTGATGGCAATATACATTACAAGTTGAAATGTCAAATCATATTAATACATCCATCTTTATAAAAAATTGACATAAGTTTCAAGAACATATTTTCAAATATCTAAATTTTGAAAAGGAAATGCAAAGGGATGTATTTAAGTAATCTGGTAGTAACCCAATGCTAATGATGTAAATCACTGGCTTACATTTCCTCTGGCGAAATACCATCCACTTCCTTTCTGAATGGCGACAAAAATGGTGATGCTTTCGGATCCAGCTTTCCATTGTTGGTTAGGGAGTTGATCTGGTCGGGCACTTCTCTCTAGGGAAAACAATTTGGTAATAAGTACAACAAGAGGCCCATGGGCCTTAACGCTCACCTGATATATTTATACAGAGAGTTGATTTCGTTTTTAACATGAACAGAAATATTATTCAAAGTGACAAAAAACAATAAAACCACCTTATTCAATATCAAGCATACAGATTTCAGACTAAAAAGGATTTGAAACTAGCACCTCTGATTCTAAACAAGGAAAATGAAGAAATTTTAGCACACTGACTCCCTTGAGCCCCACCCTACAGCCCTTGGGGGTAGGGCTGGCTCAAAATTTTCAAAGTATCAAACTGTCAACTCAAGGTTATAATTCCAATCAAGTTATTAACATG
>NW_018408494.1:352081-352903 GCF_002113885.1 Mizuhopecten yessoensis
ATCAAACTGCTACCTAATACTGATAATGCTAACCCAAATTGAATTACTTCCAATGGCAATTAAACAAATGTTGGTCCAAAATGTGATTTCCCTATATAAACTATAGTAAAGTTTACCCCCTGTACATACTAGTACACTGTGGTAATACCTGTACACTGTGGTACATACCTGTACACTGTGGTACATACCTGTCCACTGTGGTACATACCAGTACCCTGTGGTAATACATGTACAAATTTCAAAAAGTTGGCAAGTATGTGTATATACAACATTATTTGAATTTGTGATTTCCCACCTCTATAAAGAGATCACCAACAGACCACCTCTTTAAAGAGGCCACCAACACACCACCTCTATAAAGAGGCCAACAACACACCACCTCTATAAAGAGGCCACCAACACACCACCTCTATAAAGAGGCCACCAACACACCACCTCTATAAAGAGGCCACCTACATACCACCTCTATAAAGAGATCACCAACAGACCACCTCTATAAAGAGGCCACCAACACACCACCTCTATAAAGAGGCTCCCCAGGGGAAAACTTGAGACCCCAGGGTCAAGAAATTAACAATTTTGGTAAAGCACCCTAAGACCCTTCAATCTATGAAGAGTATTTGATTCTACCATATAACGGTCTTGAGAAGAAGAATTTTGAAATTTCAGTCAATTCAACCCTTTTTGGCCCCACCCATCAGCCCCTGGGGGTCAGTCAGGGCTCATCAAACTGCTACCTAATACTGATAATGCTAACCCAAATTGAATTACTTCCAATGGAAATTAAACAAATGTTGGTCCAAAATGTGATTTCCCTATATA